>NC_133325.1:17661844-17831844 GCF_042186555.1 Aquarana catesbeiana | reverse complement strand
ACCATTACAGCAATAATCAGGGGAGGGGCATCAGGCACTGCTTTTACCATAATAGGCAGGGGAGGGGGCTCAACTGGTGGAGGGGAGGAGTCAGGCACTCCCATTCCTTTAATAGGCAGGGGAGGGGGCTCAATTGTTGGAAAAGGGAGTCAGGCATTGCCATAACCGGCAGGGGAGGGGGCTCAGTTGGTGGAGGAAGGAGTCAGGAACATAATAGGAAGGGGAGGAGCTCAGCTCATGGAGGGGAGGGGTCAGGCACTGCCTTTGCCATAATAGGCAGAGGAGGTACTCAGCTGTTGAGGGAGGAGTCAGGTAATGCCATTGCCTTAATAGGCAGGAAAGGGGGCTCAGTTGGTGGCGGGAGGAGTTGGGCACTGCCATTGCCATAATAGGCAGGGGAGGGAGAAGTCTGGAACTGCCATTGTCATAATCGACAGGGGAGGGGCTCAGCTGATGGAGGGAGGAATCGGACACTGCCATTGCCATAATAGGCAGGGGAGGGAGAAGTCTGGAACTGCCATTGCCATAATAGGCAGGGGAGGGAGCTCAGCTGGTGGAGGGAGGAGTCAGGACTGCCATTGCCATAATAAGCAGGGGAGGGGGCTAAGCTGGTGGAGGGAGGAGTCAGGACTGCCATTGCCATAATAAGCAGGGGAGGGGGCTAAGCTGGTGGAGGGAGGAGTCTGGCACTGCCATAATAAGCAGGGGAGGGGGCTAAGCTGGTGGAGGGAGGAGTCAGGACTGCCATTGCCATAATAAGCAGGGGAGGGGGCTAAGCAGGTGGAGGGAGGAGTCAGGACTGCCATTGCCATAATAAGCAGGTGAGGGGGCTAAGCTGGTGGAGGGAAGAGTCTGGCACTGCCATTGTGCTGTGCATCTGCCCCCCATGTACATGTGTAAGTAGAAATCAGACACATAAATTAGGTTTGTAAAGTCTGAGCACACACTGATACGATCGTTCACATTAAGTTGATCGCCTTCCTGATTATATCAGAGGCCATGTATAAAACAACTCCAGACCCCATTAAATGCCATTGTGTGTTTTTTCCATAACGCGGATCTGGCTACCCGCAGACATGAAGACATGAAATGGCCTTCTTAAAGAGCACCTGTCATGAAAGGAATATGGAGGCGCCCACTGCAGACCTTTCCCTCTGAAAATGCCAACTGCCTGGCTGGTCCAATGGCATTGTTAGTCGCTGACCTGCAACTAATATGTTTATGGGATCCTTAAAGTGTATGCCAAGCCAAGTTTTGTCTTAGTTCTGGGTGAGCCGTGGATAGCAGTAACAAGCAGACAGAAAGTTCTAATCCTTCTCCTCTATATCCAAAGTATAAAAAAATAGTTATTGGCCGGACATACACTTTAATTTGGTCTTTCTCTTGCCACATGCTGGTCCCTGTATCGAAAACAGACCCAAGCAGGTAACTAACACTTCCAGAGGGGTGCAAGGGGCAGCTGACTCGGCCCTTCTCTTATGACAGTTGCACTAAACCATTTTCCTTTTAAGTAGCTGAGTATTTTTACATATAGTAAACCAGTGACCAGAATCAGCAGGTCATAGTACCAAGGGGTGTATTTGTAAAAAAATAAGTTGTTCGTCCACCAAAACCATTGTTTTATTCTGGGCAAAACTGAATGTTCTTGGGCTATCTTCTCCACAGATCGAATGTTATTCATTTAAAAAGTGTGAATGGGGGGAAAATACTGCATTATGGTTACTAAATGGTGCTTACTATCATAAGAAAGAAGTATGCTCTTCAGTTCCGCTAAGTGGCCACTAGATGGCACTGACTATCATAAGAAAGAAGCATGTTCTTCAGCTCTATCTTGTGGCCACAGGATGGCACTAACCATCATAGGAGAGAAGTATGCTCTTATGCTCTACTAAGTGGCCACTAGATGGCACTTAGTTTCATAAGAAAGAAGTAAGCTCTTCAGCTCCATCTAGTGGCCACTAGATGGCGCTATCATTGGAAAAAAGCATGCTCTCTAGCTCTATCTTGTGGCCACCGGATGGCACTGACTATCATAGGAGAGAAGTATGCTCTTCAGCGCCACTAAGTGGCCACTGGATGGCACTGACTATCATAGGAGAGAAGTATGCTCTTCAGCGCCACTAAGTGGCCACTGGATGGCACTGACTATCATAGGAGTGAAGTATGCTCTTCAGCTTTATCTTGTGGCCACTGGATGGCGCTGACTATTATAGGAGAGAAGTATGCTCTTCAGCGCCACCTTGTGGCCACTGGATGGCACTGACTATCATAGGAGAGAAGTATGCTCCTCGGCTCTACTAAGTGGCCACTAGATGGCGCTGGTTATCATAAGAAAGTATGCTCTTCAGCTCCACCTTGTGGCCACTAGATGGCGCTGACTATCATAGGAGAGAAGTATGCTCTTCAGCTCCACCTTGTGGCCACTAGATGGCGCTGACTATCATAGGAGAGAAGTATGCTCTTCAGCTCCACCTTGTGGCCACTGGATGGTGCTGACTGTCATAAGAAAGAAGTATGCTCTTCAGCTCTACTAAGTGGCCACTAGATGGCGCTGACTATCATAAGAAAGAAGTATGCTCTTCAGCTCCATCTAGTGGCCGTGATCCAGTATTTTTCCTCATTCACACTGTGTTTGCCTATCAATAACATTCGATCTGCAGAGAACATTCAATTTTGCCCCAGTTCCACAGCATGAATTCACAGCCAATTTTGGTGGACAAAAAAAGCTGTGCAAATTTTTTTTTACTCTTTATAAATACACCCCCAAGAGTTCCCCCAGCGATCGATTTACACTTTCAGTAACTCAGACTGGACTTTCAAGGCGCTAATAAGAATCAAATAAACTATTCTAAAATATTATTCCCTGATATGAATGTAATATAATTTATTACAAAATAATCCATACAATCGGTCTATTACCTAATTGTGTTAGGGCAACGAAATGCGCCTTCGAGACACATAGGTATATATATTTTTTTAAATTGCATAACTGCTGGTTTATTCATTCTGTGCAAAAGGGACCAAAAATGTCTCCTTTTCATTCCTCTTCAAGTCAAATGTTATTCATTAAAAAAAGAAAAGAAAGGAGGAGTGTTTTGGGAAAATACCACATTATGGCCACTAGATGGAGCTGAGGAGCGTAGCTTTAGCTCCATCTGTTGGTCATAATGCTGTATTTTCCCAAACCACTGTATTTTAAAATTTTTTTTTTAATGATTCCATAACATTCCATCTGTAGAAGAAATTTGGGGAGAACTTTTTCTATTTTGCCTGATTCCCACAGAATAAATGTACCAGCACTTTTGCTGGACAAATAATAATATGCAAATATTTTTTTTTTATAATGCAATATCATACAATACAATAACAATAATATGCAAATATTTTTATAAATGCACCCGCAGAGTTTACTATACAGCCCAACTAATATGTTTGCCTATCTGGTTGACAAATATGGATAGGAGCAATCGAGTGTAAAATAATAAAATGAAGAATAATGAAAACGAGATATCAGTTGATATATAACACATGGGGGGGGGGGGTCTATATATAAAAGTTGTTGGATGAATGTCACAAGCACTCGCCTAGCTCTCATGAATTCTGCTTAATGTATTGATTTTCTATGATCGTCAGCTCCACCTAGTGGCCATAAACTACGTATTTTTCTGAAATGCCTCAGTCAGCTAAATTCCGCATGATGGCCACTAGATGGGGCTGAAGATGATAGGAAATCAAGGTATTTAAAGCGGACCTTCCCCCTACTAGGCACGTTGTGCTCCCCTCCCCCCTCCCTCTCTTACACATGAAATTGAAGTGAAAATTGGTGCTGCAAAGCAGCCCTTCCACAATTGTCGCCTAATTTCTCCCTGCGCATGTGAAGATGTGCCGCGGTGTTCAAGACACACAGGCACGCGCACACCCACATTTTAATTGATTAAAAAGAAGAAACATTTAATAGACACCTTAAAAAAACTCTATAATATAAAATAAAAAAAAACCCTATAATAAAATCTAATAATATAACTAAACTAATAAATTAATAATACAATAATCAACATTTTATATATAATTTATATTGTAATTTTATATGTATATTATTTTATTTATATTCTATTATTATATTTTATTATAATTTTTTAAATTTCGTTTTATATTATAGAGTTTTTATTTCAGTTTTTTTTTAAGGTGTTTTATTACATTTTTTTCTTTTTTTTATCAATTAAAAAAAAAGAACATGGTGTTTCAATGAAAGTTAAATAAATGTATGTGTGTGTGTGTGTATATATATATATATATATATATATATATATATATATACATGTTCCAATGAAAAATAAATAAGTGTGTGTGTGTGTGTATATCTATCTAGATAGATAGATAGATAGAGAGAGAGAGAGAGAGAGAGAGAGAGAGAGAGAGATAGATGTAGATATATAATGTGTGTGTGTGTGTATGTAATTTTTTTTAAATTGGAAAACCATGTTCTTCTTTTAAAAATTGATTAAAAAAAAAGAAAAATGTAATAAAACACCTTAAAAAAACTCTATAATATAAAATTAAAGTAAAAAAAACTATAATAAAATATAGTAATAGAATATAAATAAAATAATATATATAAAATTACAATATAAATTATATAATTATGTATAAAATTTTGATTATTGTATTATTAATTTATTATTTTAGTTACCGTATATTATATTATTAGATTTTACTATAGAGTTTTGTTTTTTTTTTAAACTCCCATTTTTAAAAAAAATTGATAAAAATATTGATACATTGATGAGCGATCAGATTCTTATTGGCGCAGTGAAAGTCCTGTGTGAGTATTTTTAGTAAAGTTTTATTGTTGCTACAAGATATCGACCCCAGAAATACAGATCGGCGGAGCTGAAATCTTTAGCGCCGCTCCTCGGTCACGCGTCTGCCACAATGTAACGATCGCAGACATAACACAAGGATACGATTGTATGGATATTCTCTAGGAGATGGCACGGAGCGGGGCGGTGGGTGATTGTGGTGGTCTCATGTCTGTGGTGGTCTCATGTCTGTGGTGGTCTCATGTCTGTGGTGGTCTCATGTCTGTGGTGGTCTCATGTCTGTGATGCTCTCATGTCTGTGGTGGTCTCGCCGCGTCTCTCTAGGTGATGTCAGAGGCTGCGGAGGGTCGGTCTGTCAGGCTCGCCTCTCCCCGGATAATGTATTCCCCCCCCCCATCCCATCCCCCGGCCCTGTAATGGCTCTGTATTATTCAGTGTGAGCAGGAAGAGCCGGCAGTGATAAAAGCTCTCTGTGTCCCCCGGGGGTCCCTCTTATGTGTCCGTCTTCTCCCGTCCGCCAGGCTGCCAATCAGAGCGGAGAACAGGAGCTGGAAAGCCTCGTCCTCAAACTCTCCATCCTGAAGGATTTCCTCAGCGGCATCGAGAAGAAGGTAAGGAGTCTGCGAGCGGCAGCACTGGGGGGAGGGGGGGGGACACGCTGCCCTCGCATCCATTGGTGCTGGGGAAGATTCCGGCACATGTTGTCTTCTGCATTGTCTGTCTGTTTGAGGGGAACGATTCACCGATCACCCGAGGGCTGTAGCAGCAATCAACAGGGTCTCTCCTACCGGGATGGGTGGCTCTGTCCTCCCCATTTTTGGCAGGGTTGCTCCTACCGGGATGGGTGGCTCTGTCCCCCCCATTTTTGGCAGGGTCGCTCCTACCGGGATGGGTGGCTCTGTCCCCCCCATTTTTGGCAGGGTCTCTCCTACCGGGATGGGTGGCTCTGTCCCCCCCATTTTTGGCAGGGTCTCTCCTACCGGGATGGGTGGCTCTGTCCCCCCCATTTTTGGCAGGGTCTCTCCTACCGGGATGGGTGGCTCTGTCCCCCCCATTTTTGGCAGGGTCGCTCCTACCGGGATGGGTGGCTCTGTCCCCCCATTTTTGGCAGGGTCTCTCCTACCGGGATGGGTGGCTCTGTCCCCCCATTTTTGGCAGGGTCTCTCCTACCGGGATGGGTGGCTCTGTCCCCCCCATTTTTGGCAGGGTCGCTCCTACCGGGATGGGTGGCTCTGTCCCCCCATTTTTGGCAGGGTCGCTCCTACCGGGATGGGTGGCTCTGTCCCCCCGTTTTGGGCATGGTTGTCCCTACCAGGATGGGTGGCTTGTTCTTCCTATTTTTGCAGGGTTGCCCCTATCGAGGTGGGGCGGCTCGTTTCTCTCATTTTTTTGGCAGGGTTGCTCTTCCCAGAGTGGGATGCTCGATCCCCTATCTTTGGCAGGGTTTACCTTAAGGGGGGGCTGCTTGGTCCCCTCATTTCTTGCAGAGTTTCCCTACCGGTGTGGGTGGCTCGGTCCCCTTATTTTTGGCAGGGTTGCCCCTACCAGGGTGGGCAGCTTGTTCCCCTAATTTTTGACAGGTTCACCCATCCAGGGTGAGTGACTCGAATGCCCCCATTTTTGGCAGGGTCGCCCTTACCGGGGTAGGAGGCTCAATCCCCCATTTTTGGCATGATTGCCCTTAAGGGGGTGGGCAGCTCAGTCCCCTCATTTTTTGCAGAGTTGCCCTACCAGGGTAGGCAGCTCAGTCCCCCCCATTTCTGGTAGGGTCCCCTCTATCAGTGTGGGTGGCTCAGTCCCCTTATTTTTGGCAGAGTTGCCCCTACCGGGGTGGGTAGCTCAGTCCCTCCATTTTTGGCAATGTCGCCACTACTAGGGTAGAATTTGGGTTTGACATCACTGACCGCCTGCTTGTTTCGGGCTCATTCACACCACATCCCTTGTTAGCCCGTTGTCACCCACGTAACACATATATACGGTAGCAAAAGGGTGAGCCGCACATACGCGTTGCTGGGCGGACGTAGTTTCTGTGCCAACAGCTGTTGGTCCCCACTATCAGTAGCTGGCAGGACCGGCTCCCAATCATGTGACTGCTGTGACGCCGGTCCTTCCCGCCCCCCTCCCGGGCATTCAGAACCTTTAAAAGGGATTCTGGGGCGGAGGGGTTAACACGTGCAAAACCCATATGAATAAACACAGGGTTACATTGCTGAGTTGTGTTTTTTGAGCATGTTACTGTGCCTTTTCCACAGAAATACATTGTGTGGTTTTTATGCTGATGTGCTTTTTTTTTTTTTTTTTCTTTTCTTTTGTTTTTTACTTTATTTTGCCATCGTGTTTCACAAAAAAAACACACATGTGCACCGGGCTTTGGTGTGAACCGGCCCCTTTAAAAACAAGGATGTTTGTCTCGTTCTTGAGTTGAGGAAATCAGCCGGGCGCGGGTTGGTGTGAGCAAGCCCCAAATGACGCTGTAGCGAAACAAGGCCCGTAGGTGTCGCCATTTAAATAATTTAGCAATGTTGGGGACCTACATTTTTTTTTTTGGCCCAACTGAAGTGCAACAAGAGGAGTGAGACTCCAGTGAGAGGTAGGTGCAGCTGGGAATTTTAGTAGGACAATAAAGCGAATAAAAGACATGATTTTGGCAGAAAAACCTGGAGCACCAGACGGAATACAAGGATAATATATGTTTTATTAATACTAGAATATTATATTCATTTGTTATGTGGCATTCCTATTTAAAATATTTTTTTTTTTTTGGGTTGGACTTGTTTTGCCATATATATATATATATATATATATATATATATAATATATATATATATATATATATAATCTCATTAGTTTTATTTTATACTGTTTATTATTTTAATATAGACAGTATATGTATGTTTATGTTAAAAATCCACTTGATAGTAGGCAAAACAAGTCCAACCGTATATTATATTTTAAATAGGAATGCCACATAATGAAAAAATATATAGTTATTTGTATTTTATAATATTTAACATAACCATACATATACAGTATATATTAAAATAATAAATTATTTTTATTTAATAATATTTATTATTTTAATATATACAGTATATGTATGGTTATGTTAAAAATCCACTAGATATTAGGCAAAACAAGTTCAACCCATAAAAAGATTTGAATTGGGTATGCCACATAACATATGAATATATGTATTCATATATATTATTTGTATTTTATAATATTTAACATAACTATATATATATATATATCTATATCTATATATATATATATAGATATAGATATATATATATATATATATATATATATGTAGATATAGATAGATAGATATATATATATATATATATATATATATATATATATATATATATATATATATAAAATAAAATAATAAAGATTTTTGACATAACCATACATATACTGTATATGTATGTATATATATATATATATATATATATATATATATATATATATATATATATAGAGAGAGAGAGAGAGAGAGATACATCTATATATATATATATATATATATATATATATATATAGAGAGAGAGAGAGAGATATCATCATTATTATTTATAATATTTATTATTTTAATATATACGGTATATGTATGGTTATGTTAAAAATCCACTAGATATTAGGCAGAACAAGTCCAACCCATAGAAAGATTTGAATTAGGAATGCCATATAATTAAAAAAAAAAACAAAAAAAAAACCTTAGCTCTATATGGTATAATAGAAGGACACATCCAGGCATGACCAAAATTAACACACAAACCTCCCTTCCCCCCTCTAGATTAGGCCTAGGTATTCATTTTGCCTTCTTCAGCTTTTATTACCCCCCCCCCCCCATGACATCATCACGGGGCTTCTAAAATTCAGAACTGCAGAACAGTTGCTGGGAGGTCAGTTGTTTTGAACGTAGTCATGACCCCAGAACTACATCTTCCAAGATGTCCCTACTGTACCCCTACCCCGATTGCTGGCGGGCTCCAGGGGTCAAAGATCAATTTATGCGGAGAGTGATGGAGGGATGTGGGAGGGGATAGGTGGAGTGTGACAGGGGCAGCCATTAGAAATGGGGGGGGGCCCATACAGTCTACCTAAAAGGGTCCCCGCCCCACCCCTGCTCTTTGTGACTATTGGTGCTTTGCGTGTGCAATGCACAGGCCTGGAAAATTGTGTGCACGATCATCGGCTCTGCGCACACATCACCCCCCAGTCTGCTTTTCTGCATTTCTGATCGTCTGTAGCAAGTTGGTGGCAGGATGGGGTCCCACAGGCAGCCCTTGTTGGGGCCTGGTCCGGGAGTTCTGCCTGCACCCCCTTATTGGCCCATGACTAGATCAGACACACATTGACATGACTGCACGTTGACGCGTTTCACCTGCAGGGTGCTTAAGCCTCTGTTGTGGGTAAAATGCGTCAGCGCTGGGTCAGGTCTGGTCTGATGGAAGAATGTCTGTCTGTCAGACCCAGTCTGGTGTCAATAAAGCTTGCCATGGTTCAGCAAAAAAAAAATTACACATATTAAACAAAGTATGAAGAAAATATAAATTTTTTGTATCCCGTCTGGTGGGGCAACCATATCTGCTACAATTTTTGTTTTATATCCCCCCCCCCCCCCCCCGATGGTTGCATCATGTGATAAGCCGGCCCACGAGAAGCACATCACAATTTTTTTTATTTTTTTTTTTTATGAGCCTTTTTTTTTGTGCAACATCTGATTACGGCATAAATAAGCATGCAGCCAGTGAAGCCACAACTCCTGATCTGCAGACTTGTTCCAGGTCAGAGTCTCAAAAAGCATTGAAGCCAGTGGATAAGCCTGACAGACAGGTTTCCTTAGTATAGGGGCCCTATAGTGAACGAATACTGGGCTCAGATTTGGCTCCTCCCCATCTCGTTTTAGTTCTCCTTTCTGCAATTTATCTGTTTTTTTTTTTTGTACTCCTCTCACATTTTCAGGCTCTGAAAGCTCTTCAGGACATGAGCAGTTCAGCCCAGTCCGCTCCGATCCCACAATCCTCCAGGAAGATGAAGACGATTCCAGTGCAGACCTTCGAGGTGAGAGTCGGGTGCCTCGGGGGCGGGCCTGGTATGTTGCAGCCAACCGCAGATAACTAAAACCATTACCCAAAACAAAATATCCTGCCCAAGGAAAAAGTTGTATCCAAGAAGTCTATAACTTTAAATATGCAAATAGAATGTGAATAAAAGCAAAATGATTGCCCCACCCAAATCTTGAAAATGCCTAAATCAGAATCAGAGTCTGAATCCGATAAAAAATATATGAAAAAACAAAATGCATATCCAGTGGGACTGGGGTTGTACGTGACTCTAGAGGGGTGGCTCCATACGTGACTCTAGAGGTGTGTCTCCATATGTGACTCTAGAGGTGTGGCTCCATACGTGACTCTAGAGGGGTGACTCCATAAGTGACTCTAGAGGTGGTGGCTCCATACGTGACTCTAGAGGTGTGGCTCCATACGTGACTCTAGAGGGGTGGCTCCATACGTGACTCTAGAGGGGTGGCTCCATACGTGACTCTAGAGGGGTGGCTCCATACGTGACTCTAGAGGGGTGGCTCCATACGTGACTCTAGAGGGGTGGCTCCATACGTGACTCTAGAGGGGTGGCTCCATACGTGACTCTAGAGGTGGTGGCTCCATACGTGACTCTAGAGGTGTGGCTCCATACGTGACTCTAGAGGTAGTGGCTCCATACGTGACTCTAGAGGTAGTGGCTCCATACGTGACTCTAGAGGTGTGGCTCCATACGTGACTCTAGAGGTGTGTCTCCATATGTGACTCTAGAGGTGGTGACTCCATAAGTGACTCTAGAGGTGTGGCTCCATACGTGACTCTAGAGGGGTGACTCAAGGGGTACTGTATGTGACTCCCTCCATCAATTCCAACAACTGTAAATCTTTTTAGACTATTAAAGCACAACTCCAGCCCAAATGTTTTGTTTTGATAAAGCTGGGAATGCAGTTTTTCTTTTTTTTTAATCCAGTAAATACCACTTGCAGCCTATAGGGGGCATAAAGGACACGGTCTCTCTGAAGGCTGCTTTACAACTGTGCTGAAATGTGAGAATAGCAGGGAGATGAGATTACACAGACTGCACAGGGACACACTCAGCCCTTCTTGCCTCGTTCCAGGTGAAGCTGGACATGTTGGACCTCTCCAAGATTGTGAAATCCCAGAAGTACACGCTGAGCGTGGATGTGGACGGTGGGAAGCTGGTGGTGATGAAGAAGGTGAAAGATTCCCAGGAAGACTGGAACACCTTTACCCATGACAAAAGTAAGGCCGCAGGATGAGGTCAGTGATGAGGGGGGGGGGCATCAATGCAAATTCTGTGTTCACAAAAGTCTGATGCAGATCAGCCCCTGCTGCAGCCTTTTTCCTTGTGACTTGATACAAAGTTACACTGTACAGTCTGATCCTGGGGGAGGGGAGACTGAGGAAATGCTTCCTCCTGCCTGCAGCAGACTGATGACCTCATCTCAGCATAGACAAAGTCACTGATTGGAGCTTAACAATGACTTTTTATTGATAAAAAGTGGAGCTTTTCTGATAAATAATATTATATAAATTGTTATACTGATCGCCCGCTGACCGCACCTTTCCCTCCCCCGCAGTCCGGCAGTTGATCAAGTCTCAGCGGGTGCCGTCTAAGCTGGGAATCGTCTTTGAGAAGGAGAAGGATAAAACGCAGCGCAAGGACTTCATATTCGCCAGCATTCGGGTAAGTCGCCCCCCCGGAAGTTCCATCAGAGACTCGGCTGGATGGATTCCTTCTTCTCACTCCGGTGTAGAATGACTGTCCCCTTGTGGGCGGAGCTGTAAACCCCACCCAGCGGGGAGATCCCACCTCTGCAGAGCGGGGCGGTACCTCTGGAGCAACTCACCCTACATGTATGTAACATGTTACAATGTAACTGTCCTCTCTAAGAATCAGAGGAGCAGGAATTATTATTCCTCATTATTACCATTTATATTATTATTACTTATTATTATTATTATTATCATTATTATTACCATTCAATAGCAAAACATTGATTTCTAACCTGACCAGCCAATAAAGGGATTACTATTGTTCCTCCATCTCTTATAACAATATAACCAGGGCCGGGACAAGGGGTGGGCAGGAGGGGCAGCTGCCCTGGGCACTGTGGTATCATGTGAGGTATGGGGGGCACCAGAGGGAGATTGGGGGAGGGGGGGATTTGCGTTGAGAAGGGGAATTTTGGGGGCGGCAGGGGGTAAGAATTGTTCTAGGAGGGCAAATTTGGGGAGGTGTGCTGGGAGTGGTGATTTGGGGGGGATTTGTATTGGGAGGGATGAAGGGGGGGGGGGAAAGGAGCTTTGCTAGGAGGGGGGATTTGTGCCATAAAAGTAATATGGTAAAGGGGAATTTTCTTTTTGGGGGGGGGGGGGGATTTGTGCTTGGAGGGAATATCTGTGTGTGTGTGTGTGTGGGGGGGGGGGGGGTGCTAGGATAGGGGATTGGGGGAGGGAAATTTGTGCTTTTCTGCTGGAAGGGGGAAATTTTTTTGTGGTTGGGGGGGGGGGGGGGGATTTCTGCTTGGGGCATATGCGGAGAGAGAGGATTTGAGCTGGGGGGGGGATTTCAGCACGGGGCAGATTTTTACTGGTAGGAGGGGGATTTATACTTAGGGGATGAGCATGCAGATTAGTCCTCATTTTGTTTTTTTTATTTTGGAGGGGAGGGGGGCACAATTTAGCATGTTCCCCCGGACTCTAGATGACCTTGTCCCGGGACTGATTATAACTTTAGAATTTAGAAGCCTTATAGAACCAGCCCGTTACAAGTCTCCAGTAACGCACCAGCTGGCCTCCATCCCCCCAATCCCCCCCCCCCCCCCCCCGTAATGTCAGTTATGGGTGGACTGACCTGCAGTGTGACCATAGTGATGACTTCCTGTGACTGGTGATTTTTTCTTTGTCCTCTGCATAGAAGCGGGAAGCGTTCTGCCAACTGCTGCAGCTGATGAAGAACAAGCATTCAAATCAGGACGAGCCGGATATGATCTCCGTCTTCATCGGGACCTGGAACATGGGTGAGGAGGGTGGTAACTCCCATGTACAGAGCAACACCCCCTAGTGTTTGTGTAATCCCAAAATCTTATATAGAACAGCTCCCCCTACTGTCCATTTTATCATCCTATCATATATAGAACAGCACCCCCTACTGTCCATTTTATCATAATATACATAGAACAGCTCCCCCTACTGTCCATTTTATCATCCTATCATATATAGAACAACTCCCCCTACTGTCCAGTTTATCACCATATCTTATATAGAACAGCTCCCCCTATTGTCCATTTTATCATAATATCTTATATAGAACAGCTTCCCCTACTGTCCATTTTATCATAATATCTTATATAGAACAGCTCCCCCTACTGTCCATTTTATCATAATATCTTATATAGAACAGCACCCCCTACTGTCCATTTTATCATAATATACATAGAACAGCTCCCCCTACTGTCCATTTTATCATCCTATCATATATAGAACAACTCCCCCTACTGTCCAGTTTATCACCATATCTTATATAGAACAGCTCCCCCTATTGTCCATTTTATCATAATATCTTATATAGAACAGCTTCCCCTACTGTCCATTTTATCATAATATCTTATATAGAACAGCTCCCCCTACTGTCCATTTTATCATAATATCTTATATAGAACAGCTCCCTCTACTGTCCATTTTATCATAATATATATATAGAACAGCTCCCCCTACTGTCCATTTTATCATAATATATATAGAAAAGCTCCCCCTACTGTCCATTTTATCATAATATATATAGAAAAGCTCCCCCTACTGTCCATTTTATCATAATATATATAGAAAAGCTCCCCCTACTGTCCATTTTATCATAATATATATATAGAACAGCTCCCCCTACTGTCCAGTTTATAATCATACCTTATTATAGAACAGCTCCCCCTACTGTCTATACCAAACAGCTCCCCCTCTTATCCATCTTATCATAATATCTTATATAGAACAGCTCCCTCTACTGTCCATTTTATCATAATATATATAGAACAGCTCCCCCTACTGTGCAGTGTATGAAAATGTCTAATTTAGCACAGTGCCTCCTACTGACCAGTTTGTATCTTATACCGAACAGCTCCCCCTCTTGTCCATTTTATCATAATATCTTAAAATGGACAGTAGGGGGAGCTGTTCTATATATGATATTTTGATGAGATGGACAGTAGGGGGAGCTGTTCTATAGAAGATACAATGATAAACTGGATAGTAGAGGGAGCTTTTCTATATATCATCGTATCTTTTATAGAACAGCTCCCCCTACTGTCCATTTTATCTTATATAGAACAGCTCCCCCTACTGTCCATTTTATCGTATCTTATATAGAACAGCTCCCCCTACTGTCCATTTTATCATATCTTATATAGAACAGCACCTCCTACTGTCCAGATTACATAATATTTTATGTGGAAGACCACCCCTACTGGAAAGTTTTACATAATATCTTATATAGAACAGCTCCTCCTACTGTCCAGGTTATCACTTCTTATATAGAAGAGCTCCCCCTACTGGCGGAGTATGGTAATGTCTAATACAGGACAGTGCCTCCTACTGACCAGTTTGTAATTTTTTTATGTCATTCCTGTATGGCACTCCCATGTTATTCTAGTTATATTTACATAACTCTTCTCTATGGCAAAGAGCTTCCTTCTGTTTATAACTACTATTCCCACCCTTCCCCATTGTTCTGGTTATATAGATATCCTGCCTGCATAGCACAGCGCCCCGTACTGTTCACTTGGATATCACTGCATTGCCAGCATGCTGCCCCCCTGTGGTTGAGGGTGTTGAAGTCACTTGTCATTCGTCTCTATGATTTGGCGTTTTTTCCCCTTTCGCAGGAAGTGTCCCTCCGCACAAAAACCTCACTTCCTGGATCAGCTCTAAAGGTCTGGGGAAGACTCTGGACGAGATGGCCGTCACCATTCCTCATGACATTTACGTCTTTGGGACACAGGAGAACTCGGTGGCTGACAAGGAGTGGGTGGACTTCCTGCGGGGGATGCTGAAAGACTGCACAGAAGTGGACTACCGGCCGGTATGTATTGGGGTTCCGTTGCTCGACTCAATAAAATTCACCAACAAATATGTAACCGTTCATCTCATTAAAAGCAAAAGTCTTAGCTGAATACAGCAGATTGGCCCATAAGATGAGAAGGCGGGGATAAAAACAGGTTGAATTGGCCAATCAAAATCTTACTGTTTTATGTCCAGCCTTAAAGCCTAACTCTGGGTGATTTTTTTTTTAAAAAGTCTCCTGGAAGGTTTAAAAAAAACGGAAGCCAATGATTGAGTGTTCACCTTCAATTCAGAACTGTACCTGCAGTACCTCTTCTCCACCACAAGGTGTCCTCAGTCTTCAAGGTTGAATGGGTTGACTTACTCAATCCAGAAGACGGAGGAAAGACCGTGAGTGCAGGGTGGTGTCATGGCCTTTCCCCGGTCTTCTGGGTTGAATGGCACTCAGACCCATGCAATCCAGATCATATGTGCAGAGTTCCGTCCCCTAACTAAGCACAGCTTCCTGCACTTAAAGTGGAGGTGATGTCTCCCTGCCATCTGAATCATTCGGGATTGCGCCGGAGGCTGAGGAGCACCCAGCATGTCATATGAACTGGCCAGAAGACATAAGCAAAGGGTTAGAAAAAAAAAGAAGCATATCGCAGTGCCGGTAAGAGGGAGCTGATAGGCAAGTGGTCCTCGGGGGCAGGTGCTTCACAATCTGCTTGAATGGTCTCCTTCATAGTTACATAGTTAGTCAGGTTGAAAAAAGACACAAGTCCATCAAGTACAACCTATGTGTGTGATTATATGTCAGTATTACATTGTATATCCCTGTATGTTGCGGTGATTCAGGTGATTATCTAATAGTTTCTTGAAACTATCAATGCTCCCCGCTGAGACCACCGCCTGTGGAAGGGAATTCCACATCCTTGCCGCTCTTACAGTAAAGAACCCTCTACGTAGGTTAAGGGTAAACCTCTTTTCTTCTAATTTTAATGAGTGGCCACGAGTCTTGTTAAACTCTCTTATGCAAAAAAGTTTTATCTCTATTGTGGGGTCACCAGTACGGTATTTGTATATTAAAATTATATCCCCTCTCAAGCGTCTCTTCTCCAGAGAGAATAGGTGCAGTGCTTGCAACCTTTCCTCATAACTAAGATCCTCCAGACCCTTTATTAGCTTTGTTGCCCTTCTTTGTACTCGCTCCATTTCCAGTACATCCTTCCTGAGGACTGGTGCCCAGAACTGGACAGCATACTCCAGGTGCGGCCGGACCAGAGTCTTGTAGAGCGGGAGAAATTGACAAGAACGATTCTTCATGAATCCATGCCGATTACTGCTAATGATACTGTTTTCATTACTAAAATCTTGTATATAGTCACTTATCATCCCCTCCAAGAGTTTACATACTATTGATGTTAATCTAACTGGTCTGTAATTCCCAGGGATGTATTTTGGGCCCTTTTTTAAATATTGGTACTACATTGGCTTTTCTCCAATCAGCTGGTACAATTCCAGTCAGTAGACTGTCCTTAAAAGTTAGGAACAACGGTCTGGCAATCACTTGACTGAGTTCCCTAAGTACTCTCGGATGCACGCCATCTGGTCCCGGTGATTTATTAATGTTAAGTTTCTCAAGTCTAATTTTAATTCTGTCCTCTGTTAACCATGGAGGTGCTTCCTGTGATGTGTCATGAGGATAAACACTGCAGTTTTGGTTACTGAAGCCCCCCGATTCACTCGTGAAGACTGAGGAGAAGAATAAATTCAATACCTTTGCCATCTCCCCATCCTTTGTAACCAGATGTCCTTCCTCATTCTTTATGGGGCCAATATGGTCTGTCCTCCCTTTTTTACTGTTTACATACTTAAAGAATTTCTTGGAATTTTTTTTGCTCTCCTCTGCTATGTGTCTTTCATGTTCTATCTTAGCCGTCCTAATTGCACCCTTACATTTCTTATTGCATTCTTTATAAAGTCTGAATGCTGATGATGATCCCTCAACCTTGTATTTTTTGAAGGCCTTCTCCTTTGCTTTTATATGCATTTTTACATTGGAGTTAAGCCATCCAAGACTTTTGTTTGCTCTTTTCAATTTATTACCCAATGCGATGCATTGGCTAATGCCCTTATTTAATATGCTCTTAAAGCAAACCCATCTCTCCTCCGTGTTCTTTGTTCCTAAGATTTTATCCCGATTTATATCTTCTAACAAGGTTCGTAGTTTAGGGAAGTTGGCTCTTTTGAAATTCAGTGTCTTTGTATTCCCCTTATGTTTCCTATTTGTGTAATTTATACTGAAGCCAATTGACCTGTGATCGCTGTTTCCTAAATTGCCCCGTATTTCCACATCCGTGATCAGGTCTGTATTGTTGGTAATCAGTAGATCCAGTAACGCTTTATTTCTAGTTGGTGCGTCTACCATCTGATCCATAAAATTGTCCTGCAAGACATTAAGGAACTGGCGAGCCTTAGATGAATGCGCAGTTCCCTCCGCCCAGTCTATGTCTGGATAATTAAAATCCCCCATTATGATAACACTTCCCATCCTTGCTGCTAATCCAATTTGTGATAGGAGATCCGTCTCCACTTCCTCCCTCAGGTTAGGGGGCCTATAGCATACTCCCAGTATTATTTTCCCCTTAGCTTCATCCCTTTGGAGCTCTACCCATAAGGATTCCACCTCCTCCCTAGCTCCCTCAGTGATGTCATATCTCACATTCACTTATTCTTGATATATAGGCATACCCCTGCCCCTTTTTTACCCTCTCTATCCTTGCGATAAAGGGTATACCCTTGAATGGTTGCCAGCCAATCATGAGAGTTGTTGAACCAGGTCTCTGAAATTCCCACAAAATCCAAATCCTCCTCGTACAACAGTATCTCTGGTTCACCCATCTTGTCCGCCAGGCTCCTGGCATTGGTGAACATGCCAAGTAGTTTAGACTGGTCGCATATTATCCTCTTATTGGGTGTTTTGAGGTTGCAGCTAGGACTTGTTACTATACTTACCTTGGGTTTATGTGCTTTGGTCAACCTACCACTAATGCCCCCAATACTACCCTCTGGAATATGTTCCGCGCTGACTATCTCTACCTCTGGACCCTCCCCCCCATCGCTTAGTTTAAAAACCCCTCTATCTTTTCGGTCATCTTCATTCTCATTGGAGACATTCTGTAAGGACGTTATTCCACCGCATAGTTTGGTGTCATCTGCACAGACAGAAATGTTACTTTTAAACTTTTAAACCCGATATCATTTATAAAGATATTAAAAAGTAATGGTCCCAGCACTGAACCTTGGGGTACACCACTGATAACCTTAGACCATTCAGAGTAAGAATCATTAACCACTACTCTCTGAATTCGGTCTTTTAGCCAGTTTTCTATCCATTTACAAACTGATATTTCCAAGCCTGTAGACTTTACCTTACACATGAGCCGTGTGTGGGGAACTGTGTCGCACGCTTTTGCAAAATCCAAGTATACCACGTCCACCGCCACCCCTCTGTCCATGTATACCATGTCCATAGCCACCCCTCTGTCCAAGTATACCACGTCCACAGTCACCCCTCTGTCCAAGTATACCACATCTACAGCCACCCCTCTGTCCAAGTATACCACGTCCACATCCACCCCTCTGTCCAAGTATACCACGTCCACAGTCACCCCTCTGTCCAAGTATACCACGTCCACAGTCACCCCTCTGTCCAAGTATACCACGTCCACATCCACCCCTCTGTCCAAGTATACCACGTCCACAGTCACCCCTCTGTCCAAGTATACCACGTCCATAGTCACCCCTCTGTCCAAGTATACCACGTCCATAGTCACCCCTCTGTCCAAGTATACCATGTTCACAGTCACCCCTCTGTCTAAGTATACCACGTCCATAGTCACCCCTCTGTCCAAGTATACCATGTTCACAGTCACCCCTCTGTCCAAGTATACCACATCCACAGCCGCCCCTCTGTCCAAGTATACCATGTTCACAGTCACCCCTCTGTCCAAGTATACCACATCCACAGCCGCCCCTCTGTCCAAGTATACCACATCCACAGCCACCCCTCTGTCCAAGGTTTTACTTACCTCCTCAAAAAAAGAAATCAGATTTGTCTGACAACTTCTGTCTTTCATGAATCCATGCTGTCTGTTGCTTAAAATATTTTTTTCCAGCAAGAACTCATCTATGTGGTCTTTTATTAAACTCTCCAGTATCTTCCCGACTATAGAAGTTAAACTAACAGGTCTATAGTTACTTGGTAAAGACTTTGTTCACTTTTTAAATATAGGCACCACATTGGCCCTACGCCAATCCAGTGGTATCATTCCAGTCATTAATGAGTCCCTAAAAATTAGAAACAATGGCCTTGAAATTACAGAGCTCAATTCTTTTAGAATCCATGGGTGGATGCCATCAGGTCCAGGTGCTTTATCCACCTTTATTCTGTCTAAATATTTCTGGACCATATCCCTTTTGAACCATTGTGGATCATTCGGGGCTGTGTCACTACCACCCCCATTATGGACATGAGCTCCCCCCATGTTCCTTTGTATACACAGAGCTGAAGAAAGTATTTAATCAATTTGCCTTCTCTTTGTCCCCAGTCACTCACTCTAGATTATATTGTAAAGGGCCTACATGCTCAGAGCTGACCTTTTTACTATTAATATATTTGAAGACTTTTTTGGGGGGTTTGTCCTATTATCTTTTGCGATCTGTCGTTCATTTTGAATTTTTGCATCCTTGATTTCCTTTTTACATATATCATGTTATATTCTTTGTAACATTTAAACGATGTCCAAGCGTTCCTTCATTTTTATATTTTTTAAAAGCTCTTTTTTATTATTTATAGCCACTTTAGCTTTGGCTGTGAGCCACATAGGTTTTATTTTTAGCCTTTTAAACTTATTGCCCATGGGAATATACTTTGCAGTTAGTTTACATACAGTCACTTTGAAGAATTCCCATTTCTGTTCTGTGCCCATTGATGCCAATATTCCCTCCCAGTCCAAGTCCTGGAGAGCAGCCCTCATCCTTGGAAAATTTGCTCTCTTGAAGTTAAGTGTTTTTATCTTTCCCGTATGTGTTTGTTGCTTACAGCTAACATTAAATGAAATCATGTTATGGCCAGGTGTTCCTTTATCTGAACATTAGTAATACGCTCTGCATGGTTTGAGATTACCAGGTCCAGCAGAGCGTCTTTCCTAGTTGGGGCCTCAATAAACTGGACCATAAAATTGTCCTGTACTAGGTTTATATATTTTTGCCCTTTAACTGTCCCAGCAGTGCCATTACTCCCGTCATTATTATCACCGTCCCAGCCCTTGCAGCCCTTTCCATCTGTGCAAGGAGCTGAATCTCCACCTCCTCATTAACGTTGGGTGGTCTATAACAAACTCCAATGATAACCTTTGTAGTACGCACACCCATGTACAGTTCCACCCATAATGCTTCAGATTCATCACACTCCCCATCTACTAGGTCCTCTTTTACACTCGCTTCGAGATCACTTCTCACATAGAGACAGACACCACCAACCCTTCCGTTTTACCCTGTCTTTCCGAAAGAGAGCATAGCCAGGAATATTAATAGCCCAGTCATGTGAGGAATGAAGACAAGATTCAGCAATACCAATTAGATCCTAGTTCTCCTCGTGCACCAGAGCTTCCAACTCACCTATTTTGCTTGGCAGACTTCTGGCATTGGTGAACAAACACTTTAATTCATTTTCACATTTTGCTAATGTATGTTGCATATTTTTTATTTTAGTACAAATAGTACAATTTCCAATGGTTGATTGTAACATAGGGAACCTTCATATCATCTGCCATAGTCCTCCCCACATCTTTCCCCATTCCACCCACCAATAAGGGCTGGCCCCTGTCTGACCTGTCTGGCCTATTAAAATCATATTCATCCTCCACCTACAATTTAAATACTCCTCCAGCCTTCCCATAAACCTCTCCCCCAGCACAGTAGACCCCCTTCCATTTAGGTGCAAACCATCTTTAGCATATAGGTTGCACCACAATGGAAAGTCAGCCCAGTGCTCTAGAAACCCAAATCCCTCCTTATTACACAAGGTCTTTAGCCATGCATTAATCTCCCCCTGCCTTTCCTGTGTTGCGCAATCTTTCAGAGAATATCACCTTGGAGATCCTTCCCTTCAACTTGCAGCCTAGTTCTTTAAATTGACCTTCCATATATTCTGTCATTGGTTCCAACTTGGACCAAGACAGCTGGGTCATGCCCAGCCCCTCCCAGTAATTTATCAACCCAATCCACCACATGCCGAACCCTGGCACCAGGGATACAGCAAACCATTTGGGTTGAGGCGATCCTGGCGACAAATTATTCTATCAGTCCTTCTGATTATTGAATCCCCTATTACCACCAACTGTGTAGGCCTACCTGCACTCCCTTCTCCACCTCTACTAGATGGGCTGATCTCCCCCCTGTTAGGGGGAGCAGTGACATCCAGGGCTGCCACCTCCTGAGCCTCCACCTGCCATATATTCTGTCATTGGTTCCAATGTGGATCAAGACAACCGGGTCATGCCCAGCCCCCCGGGATACGGGGCCTTCTGATTATAGAATCCCCTATTACCACCAACTGTCTAGGCCTACCTGCACTCCCCTCACCACCTCTGCTAGATGGGCTGATCTCCCCCCTGTTAGGGGGAGCAGTGACATCCAGGGCTGCCACCTCCTGAGCTTCCACTTGCCACCTCCTGAGCCTCCACCTGCCATATATTCTGTCATTGGTTCCAATGTGGACCAAGACAACCGGGTCATGCCCAGCCCCCCCGGGATAGGGGGCCTTCTGATTATAGAATCCCCTATTACCACCAACTGTCTAGGCCTACCTGCACTCCCCTCACCACCTCTGCTAGATGGGCTGATCTCCCCCCTGTTAGGGGGAGCAGTGACATCCAGGGCTGCCACCTCCTGAGCTTCCACTTGCCACCTCCTGAGCCTCCACCTGCCATATATTCTGTCATTGGTTCCAATGTGGACCAAGACAACCGGGTCATGCCCAGCCCCCCCGGGATAGGGGGCCTTCTGATTATAGAATCCCCTATTACCACCAACTGTCTAGGCCTACCTGCACTCCCCTCACCACTTCTGCTAGATGGGCTGATCTCCAGCCTGTTAGGGGGGGCAGTGACATCCAGGGCTGCCACCTCCTGAGCTTGATACCCCCACATCTTCACCCAACTTAGCGAATCTGTTAGGGTGCTCAAACCCAGGGCTGGTCTTCCTTTTCTGTGGGCTCTTACCACTCCCTCTAACTACATTAACCCATCTTCCTACCTAATAATCCTGACTTGCTCCTCCACCCTCCCCATTAACCCCACTAGCCGCCTGCTCAGTGAGCTGAGGACCCTTTTCGAAGTTGTCGGTTCTGCCCAATGTGTTGCAATTTGCTCCTCCAGATCTCCAATGTGAGCTTCCAGAAGGGCAACCTGCTCACATCTGTTGCAGCGGTATCCACCCTGGAGCTGTTGCTCCATTGTTGTATACATGCAGCACACGGTGCACTGAGCAAAACCTTCGATCTCTCTAACCCCCATTTTCCCAGTTACAATAATAATATTACTAACCGGAAATTTCAGATGTTACTTCCAGGTTTGATGACTCCTGTTATAACCTCCCATTTTCAACTTTGGTTTTTAACTCACCACTTAGTCCAGTTCCACTTGGTCAGAGTTCCAGCAAGCTCAAGGATGAGCAGGACTGAGTTCTACAGAAAGTTATATAGAGGGACTCAATCACCCATGGCCACTCCCCTTAAAGGCTGTTCAACCACTTCCGGACCACCCGTTGTCGTTATACGTCGGTACTTTGAAGAGGAGTATTGTTATTATGGCTGCAGCTAGCTACCATAACCCCGGTATCCTCTTCTCCAGCGGGTGGTCTGCTTTAAGATAAATGTGGTCTCTGCGGTGGATTCACCGCAAGATCACTTTTATCGGCAGCGGGAGAGGGGCACCCCCCCGCCGCGCTCCGGTGCCCTCCACCGCGATCTGATCCTTTCCCTAACCAGACATGGAGACGAGTGAGGGCAAGATGGCTCCCACCCGTCTCCATATCATTGCAGGGCGGAAGCGACGTCATAACGTCACTTCCGCCTATAGCTCTTAAAGAGACATTTTTTTTTTTTTTAGTATTTTTTTAAAGGACCTTTTTTTTTTTTTTTTTTTTTTAATTGCATTTTAGTATAAATATAAGATCTGAGGGCTTTTTGACCCCAGATCTCATATTTGAGAGGACCTGTCATGCTTTTTTTCTATTACAATTGATGTTTACATTTCTTGTAATAGGAAAGTGACACAATTTTCTAAAAAAACAGTGTAAAAATAAAAAATAAAAGGTAAAATAAATAAGAAAAAAAAAAAATTTAAACGCGCCCCGTCCCGCCGAGCTCGCACGCAGAAGCGAACGCATACGTGAGCAGCGCCCGCGTATGAAAACGGTGTTCAAACCACACATGTGAGGTATCGCCGCGATCGGTAGAGCAAGAGCAATAATTCTAGCCCTAGACCTCCTCTGTGACTCAAAACATGCAACCTGTAGAATTTTTTTAAACATGGAGATTTTTAAGGGTAGAAGTTTGTGGCCATTCCACGAGCGGGCGCAATTTTGAAGCGTGAGTTGGGTATCAATTTACTCGGCGTAACATTATCTTTCACAATATAAAAAAAAAATTGGGCTGACTTTACTGCTGTCTTATTTTTTTTTTATTCAAAAAAGTGTATTTTTTCAACAACAAAAAAGCGCGCTTGTAAGACCACTGCGCAAATACGGTATGACAGAAAGGATTGCAACGACCGCCGTTTTATTCTCTAGGGTGTTAGAAAAAAAATGTATAATGTTTGGGGGTTCTAAGTAATTTTCTAGCATAAAAAACCCTGTCTTTAACTTGTAAACAACAAATCTCAGAAAGAGGCTGTTAAAAAGCGTCAAAAGGAAAAACCCCAAAAAAGAACCTAAAAATGCAAAAACATCAATCACCAGCAGTCAAAAGCAAAGCTGGTTTTCACTCTCCACTCAGAGTTCCCACTGTTCAGCTTCCACGAACCAGCGGATCGGGTCTGCAGACTTGATGCTTCTGTTGCTCATCTTTCTCGTTCTCCACTCCATGAAAGCCGGGAATGGTGCTGGGGTCAGGTCTGGGTGAATCTAGGTGGGAAATGGTTCCTGGGTTTGGCCAAGCTTCATCCATAGGGCTCCCTTTTCATTGGAGGGCGGCAAGCCATGGTGTACCTCTGGGGTGGTTTCACCTCCTATAAATTCATACATTTTAAGCCAAACTTTTTTTTTTTTTGTTTTTGTTTTTTTGTTTTTTGGTTTTTTTTAGTTCTAAATAGACTTTGGAAAAATAAATACATCTGACATGTTTCCATTGTTTTGGGTGATGCTGTTCGGGGGGGGTTTGACCTTCTTGTCTATGAGACACCAGGACGAGAAATGGAAGGGGCAGGACAAGAAGACACAGACTGGTATAATACCCTGGTGAGGTTTTTCTCATTTTACTGAAAAACAAAAAAAACATAAAAATATAAATGCAGTAAATCTGAAGACGTGTCTGCATGGAGTTTGCATGTTCTCAAGCGTGGGTTTCCTCCAGCTACACTGGTTTCCTCCCACACTTCAAAAACAGGCTGGTTAGTTGGCTCCTGTCTATATTGGCTCCAGTACAGGGGCGGACCGACCATTAAGCCACTCGGGCACTGCCCGAGGGCCCTGGGCCACTAGGGGGCTCCATCAGGGTTACCAGCCTCAGTAAAACCAGGGACAGTTGTAAAAATTTTTTTTTACATCCGTCTCTGAACTGTCCCTTACCGACATCCTTTTGGTCTAAAAATCCTGAGATTATAGCTGCCCCACCTCTCCAGTACCTTCTCAGCCAATAGAAACATGTCTGTGTATAATGTGTGTACATGTATGTGTATACTGTGTGATTGTATACTGTGTGTGTGTATACTGTGTGGCCCCATCATCTCTGATTGCCTGGGGGCCCCATAATCTCCTATTGCCCGGGGGGCCCCATGAGTTGTCAGTCCGCCCATGCTCCAGTATGTGCATGTATGTAGAGTGGGAGCTAGGGTTGCACCGACACCGGCGAGTACCGACACTTTCGGTCAAGTACTCGCCGACACAGAGTACAGATACTTTGCAGCGCGATTTGCGTCAATACAAAAAATGAATGGGCGCAAACTGCTCTGCGAAGAATCGCATGCGATTTGAACACGAACGAGGTGAGATTCCTGTCCGAAACGCATGCGATTTCCCCCACCGCTCCTGTGTGTGTATATATAGAAAGGGAAAAGCGCCATCTAGTGGGCAGTTTAAAAATAAAATCTTAGAACTTGCAGTATATATTTGGCCACGTGCAAAATAATCTACATAGGTGTCCCAGTCCGCCGAAGATAGCAAATCACGGCTGCTGGAGGTGCTCACAAGGCTGGAGGAGAAGTTCTGGGACCCCTGTGGGTATAGGGGGGGGGGGGGGAGTGACGTCAGCTGGGGGGGGGGGGGCGGACCGCCTCTACATCTTATTCAGCCCTGTGAGCACCTCCAGCGGCCGTGATTTGCTATCATCGGCGGAACCAGGACACCTATGTAGATTTTTTCTTTTTTGCATGTGGCCAGATATGTACTGTGAGTGCTAACATTTTTTTTTTTTTTAAACTGCCCACTAGATGGCGCTTTACCCTTTCTATACACACACATATAGCAGGAGCGGTGGAGGAAATCACGTACGTTTCGGACAGGAATCGCACCGCGTTCCTGTTCAAATCGCATGCGGATTCTTTGCAGTGCAGTTTGCGCCCATTAATTTTGTATTGACGCAAATCGCACTGCAAAGTATCCGTACTCGGTATCGGCGAGTACTTGATCTAAAGTATTGGTACTCGCCGGTATCGGTGCAACCCTAGTTCCCACCTTACATATATGCACATACTGTACATGCAGTGCAAATCGGACAGGCACCCATTCATTTTGTATTGACGCAAATCGCACCACAAAGTATCGGTTTCGGTATCGGGATACTCGCACCGGCTCTGATACCGTTCTCGGTGCATCCCTAGTAGGAACCTCAGATTGTTAGCTCCTTGGGGGCAGGGACTAATGTGCAGTATGTAAATTTTGGGCATTCTATAAATATCTGCAACAAATAAATAAAATAAGAAACAATACATCTCTGTATTACACACCCATCTCCCATGTTTTAAGCCTGCAGTACCTGTTGCCCTTCCAGAAATGCAATTTGCTTCCAAGCCAGGAGTGGTGTCAGCCCTGCCCAGTTGTCTTTTGCTGAACTACAGAACCCAACCCTCTCTTCTCCACAACAAAAGGGAGCAGTTGTTTTGTAGAATAAGATAAGAACAGGACAGGGCTGATAATGCTTGAGATACCATTGCAGATTGTACAGGATAGCCCTGGATTCCTGGCAGGATCAACATATATATATATTTTTTATGTACTTCTGGAACAAAATGCTTCCGATGGGATAATTAACAGACCAATAGGGAAGCAGATAAGAACGTTTATTGTTAGGGTTTACATACACCTTCATCATGTGACATCCCTACAAACAAGAGTTTATTCATCTCGTTACATTGTTGCTGTTTGTTAACTGATAGTAATAATAATAATAATAATAATAATAAAGCATCGCATGTGACGCCACAGCTATGGAAACGATACGCCGCCGACCCACACAGCGATCGGCTTAATAAAGAAAAAGCTGTTTGTTTTCTATTCATAAATGCCAAATGTGTCCATTTTCTTCTCTAAAGGTAGCCATGCAGTCCCTGTGGAATATTAAGATCGTCGTCCTTGTCCGGGCGGAACACGAAAACCGAATTACGCACATCAGCACGTCCAGCGTTAAGACCGGAATCGCAAATACTCTGGGTGAGTGAGAGCCGAAATCCCAAGCTTTACTAAACTCTGCACACAATTTTTATTTTTATTTAACGTCTCCATGGAGGATAGATAAAAAAAATTAAAAAAAACCTTCAATTCAGAGCTGTCTTTGTAGATCAGTACCTCTTCTTCGCCACAAGATGTCCTCAGTTTCCTGAACTGAGTAATGTCATGGGATGCTCCGCGCTCTATGCCCCGCCCTAGAGGAACCACTCCCTCTTTATTTTGCCATTTAATAAATGAATTGGAGCCAGTAGGTAAA
Source organism: Aquarana catesbeiana (assembly GCF_042186555.1). Taxonomy (NCBI): domain Eukaryota; kingdom Metazoa; phylum Chordata; class Amphibia; order Anura; family Ranidae; genus Aquarana; species Aquarana catesbeiana. The sequence goes on along the minus strand of NC_133325.1, from coordinate 17,804,713 downwards.
CTAAAGGTGCTTTTTGGTGTTTTTTTAGGGTATAAATGGCTCCTGAGGGCCAATTCAGACATTGTTGTCCTGGTTGCAATAGCAAGTGTTGCATTAAGGCAGCTGATTTTTAATGTCATGGGATGTTCTGAGCTCTATGCCCCGAGAGGAACCACTCCCTCTCCATTTTGCTATTGTATAAATTATTTGGAGTCAGTAGGTGCTTTTTGGTGTTTTTTAGGGTTGAAATGGGCTACAAATGGAGACCTTGTTGTCCTGGTTGCGATAGCAAGTGTTGCATTAAGGCAGCCAATTTAAATGTCATGGGATGCTCCGAGCTCTATGCCCCCTAGAGGAACCACTCCCTCTCCATTTTGCCATTCTATAAAATATTTGGAGTCAGTAGGGGCTTTTTGTTGTTTTTTTAGGGTTGAAATGGGGCTACAAATGGCTCCTGAGGGCCAATTCAGACCTTGTTGTCCTGGTGCATTAACGTGTGTTGCATTAAGGCAGCCTATTTAAACGTCACGGGATGCTCCGCGCTCTATGCCCCTCCCTAGAGGAACCACTCCCTCTCTATTTTGCCATTTTATACATTATTTGGAGTCTATAGGTAAACAAAAAGTGCTTTTTGGTGTTTTTAGGGCTGAAATTGGCTATAAATGGCTCCTGAGGGCCCATTCAGATCCTGCTGTCCTAGTGCCATAGCATGTGTTACGTCAAGGCAGCCCATTTAAATGTTGTGAGCCGCTCCACTCTCTATGCCCCGCCCTGAAGGAACCCTTCCGTCTCTATTTTGCCATTTTATAAATGAATTGGAGTCAGTAGGTAAACTTACGGCGCTTTTTGGTGTTTTTTAGGGCCATTAATGGTTCCTGAGGGGCCCATTTAGACCTTGTTGCCCTGGTGCATTATCATGAGTTGCATTAAGGCAGCCCATTTAAATTGTTGGGCTGGCAATGCACTAAAATGTATAAAAAAAGTAAAAACCCACAACAGACATGCATCAGTTTTGGCACCGCAATGCACTGTAAGGTGTTGCCATGCGTTGTGGTGTGCTGTTGTAGCAAACGTGTTGGAGCTTCTTTGCCTTAGTGTGTTGGTGAGCCATTCACAATGAATGGTACCGTTACATGCTAACATATGTAGCTGCAGCAGGTCAGATAGAGCCCACCTCCATTTCCTTCCTGGAGGACATCCAGCATCATCTAGCCCTCTCCTCCCCAGCCTGGCCCGCCCCTTTCATTTATTTGGTTCTTTCAATCATGGAGGCTCAGCATCACGTTTTGGGGGCGTTATCTATGCAAATTCAGCCTGTCTAGGAAACGCCCACTCCTAGCAGTGCGCTTCTATTTGTTGCAGCCCATGTCCATTGGAGCTGTGTTGCCTTAGTGCATTGCGGCGCTATTCAGAATGAATGACACCACAACACATGTTACTGCAATGATAAGTGTGTATCAGACCGGATGGTTAGGGAAGTCTCCTTTAAATATTCCTGGACATCAGATATTGGGGGGACGACTCTGATTCTAACCCTTCAATTTTGAACAAAGCCATTATAACAATAGAATTCCTCAGTATCTGACATCATCACACGGCTTTGTTGTTCAATAAAGGCTTTGTCTTGGGAATTAGTATACAGCTATTTGCCCGGTGAAAGTGAATTTACATTCGTTCTGGGCAAATAGGGCAAAAAAAAAAACGATTGTAAATGAGTTATGTCCAGCGTTGTTCGAAGGTAAAAATGATTGATTTAGAGACGTGCAATTCGTTTCCGTCCGAATCTAAATTCGGGCAAATTTTTGGTTCTTCTGAGATTTGGATGAATTCGAATTTTCGAAAAACAATAGAAAAGGAACTTCGTTACAATTTCTTTTTTGTTTATTAATTTTTTAAGGAATTCCACATTTTTTAGAACAATTTCAATCCTTGTGTGTAGAATAGCTGGCTGTTGAGAAAGGGGGCAAAAAGTGTTTAAAAAAGAAGGGTGCGGACCCTTGAATAACTAAGGGGCGGGGCCACCCGATGTTGTCCCCGCCCCTTGTGACGCAATCGATCCAGCATGCCCGAGATGAGGTTCTTTGGGAGGGAGGGGTCTGCCATGTTGAGGGCATGTGCCCCGATATGGTTCGCTTGTCCCCCCCTCCTCCCCTTTCCTGACCTGCCAGGCTGCATACTCGGATAAGGGTCTGGTATGGATTTTGGGGGTGACCCCACGCCATTGTTTTTTACATTTAGGCGTGAGGTTCCCCTTAACCACTTGCCGACCGTCGCACGCTGATATATGTCGGCACAATGGCAGCGGTGGGCAAATGGGCGTAACTGAACATCCCCTTTAATTTGTGGGGCTAGTGGGCGCGCGCCCGCTGCGTACAGCGCGACCGCGCCCGCGTGTTCCGCGGACTCGATGTCCACCGGTGTACCGCAATCGTGTCACAGAGCGGCAGAACGGGGAGGTGCCTATGGACATTTCCCTGTTCTGCCTAGCAATATGACAGAGATCACCGCTCCCTGTCATCGGGAGAAGTGATCACTATAATGTGAGTTGAAGCCCCTCCCCCCCACAGTTAGAATCACTCCCTAGGACACACTTAACCCATTGATCGCCCCCTAGTGTTTAATCCCTTCCCTGCCATTGTCATTTACACAGTAATCAGTGCATTTTTATAGCACTGATCACTGTATAAATGACAATGGTCCCAATATAGTGTCAAAAGTGTCCAATGTGTCCGCCGTAATGTCGCAGTCCTGATAAAAATCGCAGATCGCCGCCATTACTAATTAAAAAAAAAAATCCTAATAAAAATGCCATAAATCCATCCCCTAATCTATCCCCTTGTTTTGTAGACACTATAACTTTTGTGCAAACCAATCAATATACGCTTATTGCGATTTTTTTTTTTTTTACCAAAAATATGTAGAATAATACGTATCGGCCTAAACTGTGGATAAAAATTCGTTTTTTTATATTTTTTTGGGGGGGGGATATTTATTATAGCAAAAAGTAAAAAATTTAGCTTTTTTTGTCAAAATTGTCGCTCTTTTTTTGTTTATAGCGCAAAAAATAAAAACCGCAGAGGTGATCAAATACCACCAAAATAAAACTCTATTTGTGTGGGGAAAAAAAGGACATCAAGTTTGTTTTGGTGTAACGTCGCACGACCGCGCAATTGTCAGTTAAAGCGACGCAGTGCCGAATCGCAAAAAGTGCTCTGGTCAGGAAGGGGGTAAAATCTTCCTTCCGGTGCTGAAGTGGTTAAGGACCATGCCTATTTTTCAAACTTGTTGTTTACAAGTTAAAATCAAATAATAAAAGAATAAAATGGCGGTCGTTGCAATACACCGTATTTGCGCAGTGGTCTTACAAACGCAATTTTTTTTTTTGGAAAAAAGTACACTTTTTTTTAATTTAAATAAATAAGAAGACAGTAACATTAGCCCAGTTTTTTTTATTTTGTGAACGATGAAATTACGCAGAGTAAATTAATACCAAACATGTCACGCTTCAAATTTGCACCCCCGCTCGTGGAACTTTGACCTTTAAAAATCTCCATAGGGCGACGTTTAAAAATTTCTACAGGCTACCAGTTTTGAGTTACAGAGGAGGTCTAGGGCTAGAATTATCGCTCTCGCTCTAATGATCGCGGCGATACCTCACATGTGTGACTTGAACACAGGAGCAACTTACATGTGCGTTCACTTCTGCGCGCTAGTACAGCAGGACGGGGCGCTTAAAATTATTTATTTATTTTGTATTTGACTTTTTTTTTATATATATAACACTGTCCCTTTAAAAAAAAATGGATCACTTTTATTCCTATTACAAGGAATGTAAACATCCCTTGTAATAGAAAAAAAGCATGACAGGACCTCTTAAATGTGAGATCTGGGGGTCAAAAAGATCTCAGATCTCATATTTACACTTAAATGCAATAAAAAAAAATAAATGAAAAAAAAGACTTTTTTTTGTTTTTTGTTCAAAAAAAGAAATTTCCCCATTAAGGTCGTTGGGCGGGAGTGACGTTTGACGTTGCTTCCGTCATCCGACGTCATGGATTCGAGTGGGGGGGCCTCTGAGGGGAAAGGATCGGATCGTCTCCGCCGCTACCCTTTTTTTTTTGTTTGTTTGCGTTTTGCACGTCTATATTGATTTAAAATGAGAAAATACTGCATTTGGCCACTAGATGGAGCTTAGTATTAAAGGAAATTTCTATGATACTTATCCCCATCTAGTGGCCGAATGTGGTATTTTTCTTTTCTAAATCTGTGATTTTTTTTTTTTACATTTTACATTTAAAACTGCACAGCATATAACCGTATTACGTTTGTTTTTGCCCCATTCGGTTTGTATTAATCTTCTGTATTTATTCTCTTTTATGTTCTCATTTTTTTTGTTATATTTGATTTATTCTTTAACTATTTTATAAGAAATTGGGGGGGGGGGGGGGAGGGGAGGAGGCACCTGAGCTCATCTCATGGCTGGTCTGGTGGCCTCAGGGCTGATCAGATCACACTGACCCCCCAAAACAAGTACTCAGTCCATGAGTTCTGCCTTCACTGGCCGCATGCTTGTTCTGGGTCATTGAGCATGAAAGCCGGGGAATCGGCATTTTCAGGAGTGGTGACCCTCCCCCTCCCCCCTTTTCATATGTTTGTAATCCCTTCACTGTCTCCCCCTGCAGGTAATAAAGGTGCGGTGGGAATATCTTTCATGTTTAACGGAACTTCGTTCGGCTTTGTGAACTGTCACCTGACCTCGGGCAATGAGAAGACCAACAGGTGAGTGGAGGGTCACCTTTAAAAAAAAATTCTCTGCCCCCCCCCCCCCCCCCCTCGTTACCGGCTCCTCTCCTGATCTGATACGGCTTCCTCTGATTTCACCGCACACTGTGAGCTTCTCACCATGTGCATTAGAAACTGCAGCCAATCAGATAGAGCCCCGCCTTATTTCCTGGCTGGGGGGACGTCCAACATCATCTAGCCCTTCCCTATGTAAATACAGCCTGTCTAGGAACCCCCCCCCCAGACCAACACCCCCTCCCCGACCAACACCCACCCATAAAGGCATTTTGAAATTTGCATAACTCCTCCCACTGCCTGCCTCAGGACTGAGGGCTGTTGAGAGGAGTACTGAGGTCGGGGGGATATGTACAGGCCCCTCCCACCAGCCATGATCTGCCTGCATTGCATAGAGAAGCACAGAGACCCAGTGATGGTGTCACTGGGGATTATAATAAGGTGTGTAATGAAAACAGAAAGGTTCTTATTGGTGTTGATGATGGGGGGAGGGACCATGGAAGGGCGAATATAAGCGGAATAAACTTTCATTTTTCACCCTTCGTCTCTCCGATCTCCACCAGACGTAACCAGAATTACCTGGACATCCTGCGGCTCCTGTCTCTCGGGGACAAACAGCTGAACTCCTTCGATATCTCTCTGCGCTTCACCCACCTCTTCTGGTTTGGTGACCTGAATTACCGCCTGGACATGGACGTACAGGTGAGGCGGCCATCTTGTGTGTGGCGATCGGGGGGGGGGTCCCAGAGGAGGTCCCCTTCCTATATTAGAGCTTTGATCTGATGAGCATATACTTATAATATATAATAAATATATCATCCAATTAGAGTCCTTGTACTGAGGCGGAGGTTTTCGACTTGAGCAAGGAAAATCTTAGAATGTTGATTAAGGAAAATGGTTAAAGTAGAACTCCGGAGACAGCTGTCTGAGCGTCCATAGTCTTCATGAATAGGTGTCCCCAAGATGGTCCCTATTTCCTTTTGAAGTGACCGGTAACCGCTGCCTATTTCCTAAGGGACAAGGTGACCAGTCTCTACACTGCCCCCATGTGGTTTAATAAGGTAGTGTCAGTCACGTAATGACATCAGAGCTGCCTGCTTGCTACACAAGGTGACCAGTCTCCACACTGCCCCCATGTGGTTTAATAAGGTAGTGCCAGTCACGTAATGACATCAGAGCTGCCTGCTTGCTAAGAGACAAAGTGACCAGTCTCTACACTGCCCCCATGTGGTTTAATAAGGTAGTGTCAGTCACGTAATGACATCAGAGCTGCCTGCTTGCTACACAAGGTGACCAGTCTCTACCCTGCCCCCATGTGGTTTAATAAGGTGGTGCCAGTCACGTAATGACATCAGAGCTGCCTGCTTGCTAAGGGACAAGGTGACCAGTCTCTACACTACCCCTATGTGGTTTAATAAGGTAGTGCCAGTCACGTAATGACGTCACCGATGTCTGCTTGCTACACAAGGTGACCAGTCTCTACAATGACCCCATGTGGTTTAATAAGGTAGTGTCAGTTACGTAATGACGTCACCGCTGCCTGCCTGCTAAAGGACAAGGTGACCAGTCTCTACACTGCCCCCATGTGGTTTAATAAGGTAGTGTCAGTTACGTAATGACGTCGCCGCTGCCTATTTCCTAAGGGACAAGGTGACCAGTCTCTACACTGCCCCCATGTGGTGGTTTAATAAGGTAGTGTCAGTCACATGGTGACGTCAGCGCTGCCTGCAGGAGGCGGAGATCAGGAGTGGGGGGTGGCTGGGTCCCTATGACCCTACCTTGGCTCAGTGACTTAGGTGAGAGTAGTTATGATATCATATTATATAAGATTATCATAGAGAGTAGGGCCAGGGTTCATTTATCAGTGCCGGGACAAGGTCATCCGGCGCCCAGGGCAAAGAAGCCTAACTGCGCCCCCCCCCCCCCCCTTCATTATAGATTTTACCCCCAGCAGTCATCCGCTTGTCAAAATGCCTTATATATCAGAATGAGCTCACTGGCGCCCCCATCCATACAGTAAACTACTGCGCCCAGGGCAGCCGTCCCTCCCGCCCACCCCTTGTCCTGGTTATAGTGTTATAAGTGACGGAGGAACAATAACAATCTGTATTGGTTGGTCAGGTTAGAAATCAGTGTTTTGCTATTGCATAGTAATAATAATAATAATAATGAGTAATAATAATATTATTAATAATAATATAAATAGTAATAATGAGCAATAATAATTCCTGCTCCTCTGATTCTTAGAGAGGACAGTTACATTGTAACATGTTACATACATGTAGGGTGAGTTGCTCCTATTGGGGGGGAGCCCAGAGGTACCGCCTCCCTCTGCAGGGGTGGGATCTCCCCGCTGGGTGGGATTCACAGCTCCGCCAACAAGGGGACAGTCACTCATATTGTCATTCATAATGGGGTTAGTTACTCCTCTGATTTCACTGCACACTGTGAGCTTCTCATTATGTGCATTAAAAGCTGAAGCGAGTTAGATAGAGCTCCGCCTCATTTCCTGGCTGGAGGGGGGACGTTCCAGCATCATCTAGATCATTCCTCCCCATCCTGGCCAGGACAATCCTGTGGTTCTGGTTGTCCCATTCATGGTTTACCACTTCCAATAAGATCTGAACCCGTCCCCTGTATCCCCTGTATATTGTAACTCCTCTGATTTATGTCTCTTCATTCCGGGATAACTCTGTATTTTCGGGCCTCGTAGGAAATCCTGAATTTCATCAGCAGAAAGGAATTTGATCCGTTGCTGAAGGTGGACCAACTCAACCTGGAGAAGGAGAAGAACAAGATATTCCTGCGTTTTAGTAAGTTTCTGATCAGCAAGGAGATTGTATATATATATATTTATTTTTATCCTGGAGTTCGAATTTAAAGGTAACTCCACTTTCGTGGGATAAAAAAATTTGCATATAAAAAAAAAAAATTAATATAACGTATACAATTGTGACTTAAGTCATATTGTAATTGAATGTTATTAAAAATGACCTTTTTTTTAAAAATCTGCAGCCGCTGCCATTTTCTGTCCAATGCAATATGGCCACTTGGAGGCGCTCTGTACACACAATGTGTATACACTCCGCCCCCCCAGAAATATCAATTCCTGCTTGTGTGATTGGCTCACTGACTTTCAAAAAAATTCGGCACTAAGATACAAGTCAGATTTTGGGCATCCCCTGCAACAAAAATGTCATTTTTGGTGAGATACTCCCAAAAGGGAAATCACATCTAAAGGGATGTAGGTCCTGCCACTTTCCTCAATAGAGCCCTGCAGGTGTAGCAGCTGCTTGATAATTCTAAAACCACTCCTATAGAGATTCACACATGGGCACAGACAGAGAAACGGCTATTCCTTCAGAATAACAAAAGGCCGGAATCTGCCTCTCCTTCTACGTCCTCTCCCTCTACGTCCTCTCCCTCTACGTCCTCTCCTTCTACGTCCTCTCCTTCTACGTCCTCTCCCTCTACGTCCTCTCCCTCTACGTCCTCTTCTTCTACGTCCTCTCCTTCTACGTCCTCTCCCTCTACGTCCTCTCCCTCTACGTCCTCTCCCTCTACATCCTCTCCCTCTACGTCCTCTCCCTCTACGTCCTCTCCTTCTACGTCCTCTCCTTCTACGTCCTCTCCTTCTACATCCTCTCCCTCTACATTCTCTCCTTCTACGTCCTCTCCTTCTACATCCTCTCCTTCTACATCCTCTCCTATGGCCTCTCCCTCTACATCCTCTCCCTCTACATCCTCTCCTTTTACATCCTCTCTCTATACATCCCCTCCTTCTACATCCTCTCCCTCTACGTCCTCTCCTTTTACATCCTCTCCCTATACGTCCTCTCCTTCTACGTCCTCTCCTTTTACATCCTCTCCTTTTACATCCTCTCCCTCTACGTCCTCTCCTACATCCTCTCCTTCTACATCCTCTCCCTCTACATCCTCTCCCTCTACATCCTCTCCTATGTCCTCTCCCTCTACATCCTCTCCCTCTACGTCCTCTCCCTCTACGTCCTCTCCCTCTACATCCTCTCCCTGTACATCCTCTCCTTCTACGTCCTCTCCTTCTACGTCCTCTCCCTCTACGTCCTCTCCCTCTACGTCCTCTCCTTCTACGTCCTCTCCCTCTACGTCTTCTACGTCCTCTCCCTCTAAGTCCTCTCCCTCTACGCCCTCTCCCTCTACGTCCTCTCCTTCTACATCCTCTCCTATGTCCTTTCCCTCTACATCCTCTCCTTCTACATCCTCTCCCTCTACATCCACTCCTTCTACATCCTCTCCCTCTACATCCTCTCCTTTTACATCCTCTCTCTATACGTCCTCTCCTTCTACGTCCTCTCCTTCAACGTCCTCTCCTTTTACATCCTCTCCTTCTACGTCCTCTCCTTCTACGTCCTCTCCTTCTACGTCCTCTCCTTCTACATCCTCTCCTTTTACATCCTCTCCCTCTACATCCTCTCCCTCTACATCCTCTCCTATGTCCTCTCCCTCTACATCCTCTCCCTCTACGTCCTCTCCCTCTACGTCCTCTCCCTCTACGTCCTCTCCCTCTACGTCCTCTCCCTCTACATCCTCTCCTTCTACGTCCTCTCCCTCTACGTCCTCTCCCTCTACGTCCTCTCCTTCTACGTCCTCTCCCTCTACGTCCTCTACGTTCTCTCCCTCTAAGTCCTCTCCCTCTACGTCCTCTCCCTCTACGTCCTCTCCCTCTACGTCCTCTCCCTCTACGTCCTCTCCCTCTACATCCTCTCCTTCTACATCCTCTCCTATGTCCTCTCCCTCTACATCCTCTCCTTCTACATCCTCTCCCTCTACATCCACTCCTTCTACATCCTCTCCTTTTACATCCTCTCTCTATACGTCCTCTCCTTCTACGTCCTCTCCTTTTACATCCTCTCCCTATACATCCTCTCCTTCTATGTCCTCTCCTTCTACGTCCTCTCCTTCTACATCCTCTCCTTTTACATCCTCTCCTTTTACATCCTCTCCCTCTACGTCCTCTCCTACATCCTCTCCTCCTACATCCTCTCCCTCTACATCCTCTCCTTCTACATCCTCTCCTTCTACGTCCTCTCCCTCTACGTCCTCTCCCTCTACGTCCTCTCCTTCTACGTCCTCTCCTTCTACATCCTCTCCCTCTACATCCTCTCCTTCTACATCCTCTCCTATGTCCTCTCCCTCTACATCCTCTCCTTCTACATCCTCTCCCTCTACATCCTCTCCTATGTCCTCTCCCTCTACGTCCTCTCCCTCTACATCCTCTCCCTCTACGTCCTCTCCCTCTACATCCTCTCCCTCCACGTCCTCTCCCTCTACGTCCTCTCCCTGTACATCCTCTCCCTGTACATCCTCTCCCTCTACGTCCTCTCCCTCTACGTCCTCTCCTTCTACGTCCTCTCCCTCTACGTCCTCTACGTCCTCTCCCTCTAAGTCCTCTCCCTCTACGTCCTCTCCCTCTACGTCCTCTCCCTCTATGTCCTCTCCCTCTACGTCCTCTCCCTCTACATCCTCTCCTTCTACATCCTCTCCTATGTCCTCTCCCTCTACATCCTCTCCTTCTACATCCTCTCCCTCTACATCCACTCCTTCTACATCCTCTCCCTCTACATCCTCTCCTTTTACATCCTCTCTCTATACGTCCTCTCCTTCTACGTCCTCTCCTTCAACGTCCTCTCCCTCTACGTCCTCTCCTTTTACATCCTCTCCTTTTACATCCTCTCCTTCTACGTCCTCTCCTTCTACATCCTCTCCTTCTACATCCTCTCCCTCTACATCCTCTCCTATGTCCTCTCCCTCTACGTCCTCTCCTTTTACATCCTCTCCTTTTACATCCTCTCCTTCTACGTCCTCTCCTTTTACATCCTCTCCCTCTACATCCTCTCCCTCTACATCCTCTCCCTCTATGTCCTCTCCCTCTACGTCCTCTCCCTCTACGTCCTCTCCCTCTACGTCCTCTCCCTCTACGTCCTCTCCTTCTACGTCCTCTCCCTCTACGTCCTCTCCCTCTACGTCCTCTCCTTCTACGTCCTCTCCCTCTACGTCCTCTACGTTCTCTCCCTCTGAGTCCTCTCCCCCTACGTCCTCTCCCTCTACGTCCTCTCCCTCTACGTCCTCTCCCTCTACATCCTCTCCTTCTACATCCTCTCCTATGTCCTCTCCCTCTACATCCTCTCCTTCTACATCCACTCCTTCTACATCCTCTCCTTTTACATCCTCTCTCTATACGTCCTCTCCTTCTACGTCCTCTCCTTCAACGTCCTCTCCCTCTACGTCCTCTCCTTTTACATCCTCTCCTTTTACATCCTCTCCCTCTACGTCCTCTCCTACATCCTCTCCTCCTACATCCTCTCCCTCTACATCCTCTCCCTCTACATCCTCTCCTTCTACGTCCTCTCCCTCTACGTCCTCTCCCTCTACGTCCTCTCCTTCTACGTCCTCTCCTTCTACGTCCTCTCCTTCTACATCCTCTCCCTCTACATCCTCTCCTTCTACATCCTCTCCTATGTCCTCTCCCTCTACATCCTCTCCCTCTACGTCCTCTCCCTCTACGTCCTCTCCCTCTACGTCCTCTCCCTCTACATCCTCTCCCTGTACATCCTCTCCTTCTACGTCCTCTCCCTCTACGTCCTCTCCCTCTACGTCCTCTCCTTCTACGTCCTCTCCCTCTACGTCTTCTACGTCCTCTCCCTCTAAGTCCTCTCCCTCTACGCCCTCTCCCTCTACGTCCTCTCCTTCTACATCCTCTCCTATGTCCTCTCCCTCTACATCCTCTCCTTCTACATCCTCTCCCTCTACATCCACTCCTTCTACATCCTCTCCCTCTACATCCTCTCCTTTTACATCCTCTCTCTATACGTCCTCTCCTTCTACGTCCTCTCCTTCAACGTCCTCTCCCTCTACGTCCTCTCCTTTTACATCCTCTCCTTCTACGTCCTCTCCTTCTACGTCCTCTCCTTCTACGTCCTCTCCTTCTACATCCTCTCCTTTTACATCCTCTCCCTCTACATCCTCTCCTATGTCCTCTCCCTCTACATCCTCTCCCTCTACGTCCTCTCCCTCTACGTCCTCTCCCTCTACGTCCTCTCCCTCTACATCCTCTCCTTCTACGTCCTCTCCCTCTACGTCCTCTCCCTGTACATCCTCTCCCTCTACGTCCTCTCCCTCTACGTCCTCTCCTTCTACGTCCTCTCCCTCTACGTCCTCTACGTCCTCTCCCTCTAAGTCCTCTCCCTCTACGTCCTCTCCCTCTACGTCCTCTCCCTCTATGTCCTCTCCCTCTACGTCCTCTCCCTCTACATCCTCTCCTTCTACATCCTCTCCTATGTCCTCTCCCTCTACATCCTCTCCTTCTACATCCTCTCCCTCTACATCCACTCCTTCTACATCCTCTCCCTCTACATCCTCTCCTTTTACATCCTCTCTCTATACGTCCTCTCCTTCTACGTCCTCTCCTTCAACGTCCTCTCCCTCTACGTCCTCTCCTTTTACATCCTCTCCTTTTACATCCTCTCCTTCTACGTCCTCTCCTTCTACATCCTCTCCTTCTACATCCTCTCCCTCTACATCCTCTCCTATGTCCTCTCCCTCTACGTCCTCTCCTTTTACATCCTCTCCTTTTACATCCTCTCCTTCTACGTCCTCTCCTTTTACATCCTCTCCCTCTACATCCTCTCCCTCTACATCCTCTCCCTCTATGTCCTCTCCCTCTACGTCCTCTCCCTCTACGTCCTCTCCCTCTACGTCCTCTCCCTCTACGTCCTCTCCTTCTACGTCCTCTCCCTCTACGTCCTCTCCCTCTACGTCCTCTCCTTCTACGTCCTCTCCCTCTACGTCCTCTACGTTCTCTCCCTCTAAGTCCTCTCCCCCTACGTCCTCTCCCTCTACGTCCTCTCCCTCTACGTCCTCTCCCTCTACATCCTCTCCTTCTACATCCTCTCCTATGTCCTCTCCCTCTACATCCTCTCCTTCTACATCCACTCCTTCTACATCCTCTCCTTTTACATCCTCTCTCTATACGTCCTCTCCTTCTACGTCCTCTCCTTCAACGTCCTCTCCCTCTACGTCCTCTCCTTTTACATCCTCTCCTTTTACATCCTCTCCCTCTACGTCCTCTCCTACATCCTCTCCTCCTACATCCTCTCCCTCTACATCCTCTCCCTCTACATCCTCTCCTTCTACGTCCTCTCCCTCTACGTCCTCTCCCTCTACGTCCTCTCCTTCTACGTCCTCTCCTTCTACGTCCTCTCCTTCTACATCCTCTCCCTCTACATCCTCTCCTTCTACATCCTCTCCTATGTCCTCTCCCTCTACATCCTCTCCCTCTACGTCCTCTCCCTCTACGTCCTCTCCCTCTACGTCCTCTCCCTCTACATCCTCTCCCTGTACATCCTCTCCTTCTACGTCCTCTCCCTCTACGTCCTCTCCCTCTACGTCCTCTCCTTCTACGTCCTCTCCCTCTACGTCTTCTACGTCCTCTCCCTCTAAGTCCTCTCCCTCTACGCCCTCTCCCTCTACGTCCTCTCCTTCTACATCCTCTCCTATGTCCTCTCCCTCTACATCCTCTCCTTCTACATCCTCTCCCTCTACATCCACTCCTTCTACATCCTCTCCCTCTACATCCTCTCCTTTTACATCCTCTCTCTATACGTCCTCTCCTTCTACATCCTCTCCTTCAACGTCCTCTCCCTCTACGTCCTCTCCTTTTACATCCTCTCCTTCTACGTCCTCTCCTTCTACGTCCTCTCCTTCTACGTCCTCTCCTTCTACATCCTCTCCTTTTACATCCTCTCCCTCTACATCCTCTCCCTCTACATCCTCTCCTATGTCCTCTCCCTCTACATCCTCTCCCTCTACGTCCTCTCCCTCTACGTCCTCTCCCTCTACGTCCTCTCCCTCTACGTCCTCTCCCTCTACATCCTCTCCTTCTACGTCCTCTCCCTCTACGTCCTCTCCCTCTACGTCCTCTCCCTCTACGTTCTCTCCCTCTAAGTCCTCTCCCTCTACGTCCTCTCCCTCTACGTCCTCTCCCTCTACATCCTCTCCTTCTACATCCTCTCCTATGTCCTCTCCCTCTACATCCTCTCCTTCTACATCCTCTCCCTCTACATCCACTCCTTCTACATCCTCTCCTTTTACATCCTCTCTCTATACGTCCTCTCCTTCTACGTCCTCTCCTTCTACGTCCTCTCCTTCAACGTCCTCTCCCTCTACGTCCTCTCCTTTTACATCCTCTCCCTATACATCCTCTCCTTCTATGTCCTCTCCTTCTACGTCCTCTCCTTCTACATCCTCTCCTTTTACATCCTCTCCTTTTACATCCTCTCCCTCTACGTCCTCTCCTACATCCTCTCCTCCTACATCCTCTCCCTCTACATCCTCTCCTTCTACATCCTCTCCTTCTACGTCCTCTCCCTCTACGTCCTCTCCCTCTACGTCCTCTCCCTCTACGTCCTCTCCCTCTACGTCCTCTCCTTCTACATCCTCTCCTTCTACATCCTCTCCCTCTACATCCTCTCCTTCTACATCCTCTCCTATGTCCTCTCCCTCTACATCCTCTCCTTCTACATCCTCTCCCTCTACATCCTCTCCCTCTACATCCTCTCCTATGTCCTCTCCCTCTACGTCCTCTCCCTCTACGTCCTCTCCCTCTACGTCCTCTCCCTTTACATCCTCTCCCTCTACATCCTCTCCCTCTACGTCCTCTCCCTCTACGTCCTCTCCCTCTACATCCTCTCCCTGTACATCCTCTCCCTCTACGTCCTCTCCTTCTACGTCCTCTCCCTCTACGTCCTCTACCTCTACGTCCTCTACGTCCTCTCCCTCTAAGTCCTCTCCCTCTACGTCCTCTCCCTCTACGTCCTCTCCCTCTACGTCCTCTCCCTCTATGTCCTCTCCCTCTACATCCTCTCCTTCTACATCCTCTCCTATGTCCTCTCCCTCTACATCCTCTCCTTCTACATCCTCTCCCTCTACATCCACTCCTTCTACATCCTCTCCCTCTACATCCTCTCCTTTTACATCCTCTCCTTTTACATCCTCTCTCTATACGTCCTCTCCTTCTACGTCCTCTCCTTCAACGTCCTCTCCCTCTACGTCCTCTCCTTTTACATCCTCTCCTTCTACATCCTCTCCTTCTACATCCTCTCCTTTTACATCCTCTCCCTCTACATCCTCTCCCTCTACATCCTCTCCTATGTCCTCTCCCTCTACATCCTCTCCCTCTACGTCCTCTCCCTCTACATCCTCTCCCTCTACATCCTCTCCTTCTACGTCCTCTCCCTCTACGTCCTCTCCCTCTACGTCCTCTCCTTCTACGTCCTCTCCCTCTACGTCCTCTACGTTCTCTCCCTCTAAGTCCTCTCCCTCTACGTCCTCTCCCTCTACGTCCTCTCCTTCTACGTCCTCTCCCTCTACGTCCTCTACGTTCTCTCCCTCTAAGTCCTCTCCCTCTACGTCCTCTCCCTCTACGTCCTCTCCCCCTACGTCCTCTCCCTCTACGTCCTCTCCCTCTACATCCTCTCCTTCTACATCCTCTCCTATGTCCTCTCCCTCTACATCCTCTCCTTCTACATCCTCTCCCTCTACATCCACTCCTTCTACATCCTCTCCTTTTACATCCTCTCTCTATACGTCCTCTCCTTCTACGTCCTCTCCTTCAACGTCCTCTCCTTCAACGTCCTCTCCCTCTACGTCCTCTCCTTTTACATCCTCTCCCTATACATCCTCTCCTTCTATGTCCTCTCCTTCTACGTCCTCTCCTTCTACATCCTCTCCTTTTACATCCTCTCCTTTTACATCCTCTCCCTCTACGTCCTCTCCTACATCCTCTCCTCCTACATCCTCTCCCTCTACATCCTCTCCCTCTACGTCCTCTCCCTCTACGTCCTCTCCTTCTACGTCCTCTCCTTCTACGTCCTCTCCTTCTACATCCTCTCCCTCTACATCCTCTCCTTCTACATCCTCTCCTATGTCCTCTCCCTCTACATCCTCTCCTTCTACATCCTCTCCCTCTACATCCTCTCCCTCTACATCCTCTCCTATGTCCTCTCCCTCTACATCCTCTCCCTCTACGTCCTCTCCCTCTACGTCCTCTCCCTCTACATCCTCTCCCTCTACGTCCTCTCCCTCTACGTCCTCTCCCTCTACGTCCTCTCCCTCTACATCCTCTCCTTCTACGTCCTCTCCCTCTACGTCCTCTCCCTCTACGTCCTCTCCTACGTCCTCTCCCTCTACGTCCTCTACGTCCTCTCCCTCTAAGTCCTCTCCCTCTACGTCCTCTCCCTCTACGTCCTCTCCCTCTACGTCCTCTCCCTCTACGTCCTCTCCCTCTACGTCCTCTCCCTCTACGTCCTCTCCCTCTACGTCCTCTCCTTCTACGTCCTCTCCTTCTACGTCCTCTACGTCCTCTCCCTCTACGTCCTCTCCCTCTACGTCCTCTCCCTCTACGTCCTCTCCTTCTACGTCCTCTCCCTCTACGTCCTCTCCCTCTACGTCCTCTCCCTCTACGTCCTCTCCTTCTACGTCCTCTCCCTCTACGTCCTCTCCCTCTACGTCCTCTCCCTCTACATCCGGTCCTTCTGCATCCTCTCCTGCTGCAGCCTTGTGACAAAGTTACAATGTTACAAAGCCAATGGTGCAAAGAATGAGCGCACATAAAGAGATCAGGAATCCAGAGATAAGATCCAGAATTCTAGCAGATTTATATGTTATCTTTGAAGGTTTAATGACACAATTTTCTCTTAGTCCACCCCATACCCTGTGCCTGCCGGGGGGCGCGGTGGGCGGATTTACCCCGACGGGTGAAGGCAACCCTCCGTGTTACTGTACCAGGGACCCCCCAAATTCACTAATTATTGGACTCTGTATTCTTCCCAACATGAAGATGTAACAGATTATATTTCTCTCTTTATAGGTGAGGAAGAAATATGCTATCCCCCCACCTACCGCTATGAGAGGGGCTCCCGGGACACCTATGTGTGGCACAAACACAAGCCCACCGGGGTAAGTCCAGATCTACATTCATTACATTGTCTGTTTATCCTCTGTGCTCTCCAGTCACATCATTCTGCCCCCCCCCCCCCCCCAATGACAGGTCCACTTTAAATGGCGGACAACACAGAATAGCAGGCTACCTTGCTTTGTTACATTGATATCTCAGCTTTGCTACATTCTATATTGTTGTTATTATTATTCTCTCATATCATGGACAATTGTACTTTATAGTCACAACTAGTTTTTAATCTTTTGTTTCTGGATATTTATTAAGGTGCGTACAAACGTCCCGTCCTGGTGTGACCGCATCCTGTGGAAGTCCTACCCAGAGACCCACATCATCTGTAACTCGTATGGTGAGCGCAGTGCATATACTGTGTGTGTGTGTGTGTGTGTGTGTGTGTGTGTGTGTGTGTGTGTATATAGATATATATATATAGATATATATGTATGTATGTATGTATATAATATATATATATATAGGTTCTTCAAAAAGTTTATTTTTTTAACTCTATTAAATATTAATAAGTACGGAAATTTTTTGAAGACCCCCTCGTATATACTGTATTCCCCCAGTTCCCTTTCGTCTCTGTCCAATGACTCTCCTATACCCCCCATACCAATCTGTCTTTTTGCATTTAACTCCGCCCTCTTCCCTGTCCAGCTCTACTTACCCCCCCAACCTTTGCTGCTCTCCAATAATTAAACCCCCCCCTTTCACCCCTTCTCGCTCCCTACTTTACCAATCTCTCCCTCCCCCCCCCCTAAAGTCATGCTACAACCTGGACTCCCAAGAGCCTGTCCACTTACTGTGTGTGGCATTATTTACTCCATTAACACCAACAATAGGGCACCCATTCCTTTCAATTACCTCAACGATGGGGCACTATTCCTTCTACTGATACCAATGATGGGGCACTATTCCTTCCACTAATACCAATGATGGGGCACTATTCCTCCCACTGATACCAATGATGGGGCACTATTCCTCCCACTGATACCAATGATGGGGCACTATTCCTCCCACTAATACCAATGATGGGGCACTATTCCTCCCACTGATACCAATGATGGGGCACTATTCCTCCCACTGACTCCAATGATGGGGTACTATTCCTCTCACTGACTCCAGTGATGGGGCACTATTCCTCCCACTGATACCAATGATGGGGCACTATTCCTCCCACTGATACCAATGATGGGGCACCGTTCCTCCCACTGATACCAATGATGGGGCACTATTCCTCCCACTGATACCAATGATGGGGCACCATTCCTCCCACTGATACCAATGATGGGGCACCATTCCTCCCACTTATACCAATGATGGGGCACCATTCCTCCCACTGATACCAATGATGGGGCACTATTCCTCCCACTTATACCAATGATGGGGCACCATTCCTCCCACTGATACCAATGATGGGGCACCATTCCTCCCACTGATACCAATGATAGGGCACTATTCCTCCCACTGATACCAATGATGGGGCACTATTCCTCCCACTTATACTAATGATGAGGCACTATTCCTCCCACTTATACCAATGATGGGGCACTATTCCTCCTACTGACATTAGTGATGGGGAACTATTCTGAAACTGGTGTCTGGCTGCAGTGCTCCTTCTGGCCATAGGATGACAGCTTGGAGGCTGAATAGATTTACTTCATCTTGCACTGTGCACACTGTCCTTACATCCATTTTGGTAAATCTCCCCTGTAGCCTCTCTCACTTATTATTTGAGCAGATTGGTTGTGTGTGATCCTGTGCGGTGAGCCTAAACTGGAGTCTTGAACCTCATTTTAGGTTGCACCGATGACATCATGACCAGCGACCATTCTCCTGTCTTTGCTTCGTTCGAGGTTGGCGTGACATCGCAGTTCGTCTCCAAGAAAGGTGATAAATCCGGAAGGTACTGTGACTCATTATGGGAGGAGTTGTTGTCCTGTGAGCTTACTCTTCTTTCCATGCAGGTCTACTGAAGCCATCAGACCAGGCCTACATAGAGTTTGAGAGCATTGAAGCCATTGTGAAGACCGCCAGCAGGACAAAGTTCTTCATTGAGTTCTATTCTGGCTGCCTGGAAGGTGAGTTACCCTCAGTGGGTGAAATACTGACCACCAGTCCTCCACATCTCAGATTTTGTCATTTGATCTTCAGCCCGTGTGGTTTCCAGGGGCATTTCGTCCATAAGTAACATTTTGGTTGTAAGACAACAAGTCTGGTGGCCCAGGTCACCTGCTGACTTTGAGGCTCTCCCCGATTTAATCTCACTTTAGATTGTTTAGATTGAGATGGACTTTATGAGATCGTTAGAGGAGAGAAGTTACTACTTTGGTATATAGAGTGCACATATGATCTGATCAGGCTTGCAGAAATAGTGTTTGCTTTGTAAGCTCGTGGACCGGAGTGGAAGGTACATAAGGAGCCACTGCAAGGGATAATTGCTCATTTCGGTGTAGGAGAACATTCAAAGAAAATAAACTTAGCTGAGCTTCCACTCCTCCCTGCAGCTAGAGCGGCCCCTGCAGCTTCTGCACCCCCACGCTCTTGTGGTCTATAGTCCTCCTGACATCCAAGTTCAGAGCAGGGTCTACAGTCCTGGATTATGGGGACAATGAGGGACAGTCCATCGATGGATCGTGGGGGACCAAAGACTGGGTAAGTAAAACTTTCACTCCTTTCCCTTGGACATTAACCGTTCATAGGCCACTGCGCAAGATAGTTTGACCTGCACAGAGTTGGGCTTTGTAATAATCCGTTGGCTAAACGGGGCATATAGACTCCTTCAGCTACAGTATGATGTCCAACTACAACAGTGGTCTCCAAACTGTGGCCTGGGGGCCAGATGCGGCCCTTTACTTGCTTTTATCCTGCCCTTGGGGCACCATTTCGCCCATTGATGCCAAAAATGGGGCATAATTCCCCCCCAATGACACCAACAATGGGGCATAATTCCCCCCCAATGACACCCAACAATGGGGCACAATTCCTCCCAATGACACCCAACAATGGAGCACCATTCCTCCCAATGACACCCAAAAATGGGGCACAATTCCTCCCAATGACACCCAACAATATGGCACAATTCCTCCCAATGACACCCAACAATGGGGCACAATTCCTCCCAATGACACCCAAAAATGGGGCACAATTCCTCCCAATGACACCCAACAATATGGCACAATTCCTCCCAATGACACCCAACAATGGGGCACAATTCCTCCCAATGACACCCAACAATGGGGCACAATTCCTCCCAATGACACCCAACAATGGGGCACAATTCCTCCCACTGGCACCAACAATGGGGCACAATTCCAATGACACCCAACAATGGAGCACAATTCCTCCCAATGACACCCAACAATGGGGCACAATTCCTCCCAATGACACCCAACAATGGGACACAATTCCTCCCACTGACACCAACAATGGGGCACAATTCCAATGACACCCAACAATGGAGCACAATTCCTCCCAATGACACCCAACAATGGAGCACAATGACACCCAACAATGGGGCACAAATCCTCCCACTGACACCAACAATGGGGCACAATTCCTCCCAATAACACCAACAATGGAGCACAATTCCTCCCAATGACACCCAACAATGGAGCACAATTCCTCCCACTGACGCCCAACAATGGGGCACAATTCCTTCCACTGACGCCAACAATGGGACACAATTCCTCCCAATGACACCCAACAATGGGGCACAATTCCTCCCACTGACACCAACAATGGGGCACAATTCCTCCCAATGACACCCAACAATGGGGCACAATTCCTCCCACTGACACCAACAATGGGGCACAATTCCTCCCAATGACACCCAACAATGGGGCACAATTCCTCCCACTGATGCCCAACAATGGGGCACAATTCCTTCCACTGACGCCAACAATGAGACACAATTCCTCCCACTGACACCAACAATGGGGCACAATTCCTCCCAATGACACCCAACAATGGGGCACAATTCCTCCCACTGACACCATCAATGGGGCACAAATCCTCCCACTGACACCAACAATGGGGCACAATCCCTCCCAATGAAACCCAACAATGGGGCATAATTCCCCCCCCAATGACACCCAACAATGGGGCACAATTCCTCCCAATGACACCCAACAATGGGGCACCATTCCTCCCAATGACACCCAACAATGGGGCACCATTCCTCCCAATGACACCCAACAATGGGGTACAATTCCTCCCATTGACACCCAACAATGGGGCACAATTCCTCCCATTGACACCCAACAATGGCTCACAATTCCCTCCAATGACACTAACAATGGGGCACCATTCCTCCCACTGACACTAACAATGGGGCACCATTCTCCTACTGACACCAACAATGGGACATCGTTTTTTCTCCCACTGACGTCGGGACCTTCTCTACTCCCAAAAAACCTCTGAAGGACAGTAAACTGGCCCCTGAGTTACAGGAATAGGAAAGCAGCTCTATTTATGTGTTTTAAGGCAAATCTTTTGCATTTATGTATTTATCTCTCTATCTCTTGTGATTGCACTTTGCATTGATGTAATGGCACACAATACGTTTTGTTCATAACAGAGTATAAAAAAAGCAGCGAGAATGACAGCCAAAGCGTCGACAACATCAACTTCCTCAAAGTCCAGTGGTCATCCAGGCAGCTTCCGACAGTAAGTGACCCGCCATAAACAGTGACATCACCGAAACACTTCACGTCAGCCGCGGCTGAAGCTTTCTATATTTATATTTCTTTTGGTCGGTACAGAAAGACACCCAGACTGGCTGTCTGAGCAAAATAGACCATCAGGAATGCAGTTAGGTTGCTTTGGCAAAGTTGTGATCCATGTATGATTACAGTGCCTTGAAAAAGTATTCATACCCCTTAACATTTTCCAAAATTTGTCATGTTACAACCAAAAACGTAAAAAAAAAAAATTATTGGGATTTTATGTGATAGACCACAAAGTGGCACATAATTGTGAAGTGGAAGGAAATTGATAAATGGTTTTCAATTTTTTTTTTACAAATAAATATGTGAAAAGTGTGGGGGGACATTTGTATTCAGCCCCCTTTACTCTGATACCCCTAACTAAAATCTACTGGAACCAATTGTCTTCAGAAGTCACCTAATTAGTAAATAGAGTTCACCTGTGTGTAATTTAATCTCAGTATAAATACAGCTGTTCTGTGAAGCCCTCAGGTTTGTTAGAGAACCTTAGTGAACAAACAGCATCATGAAGGCCAAGGAACACACCAGACAGGTCAGGGATAAAGTTGTGGAGAAGTATAAAGCAGGGTTAGGTTATAATAAAATCTCCCAAGCTTTGAACATCTCACGGAGCTCTGTTCAATCCATCATCGGAAAATGGAAAGAGTATGGCACAACTGCAAACCTACCAAGACATGGCCGTCCACCTAAACTGACCGGCCGGGCAAGGAGAGCATTCATCAGAGAAGAGCCAAGAGGTCCATGGTAACTCTGGAGGAGCTGCAGAGATCCACAGCTCAGGTGGGAGAATCTGTCCACAGGATAACTATTAGTCGTGTTCTCCACAAATCTGGTCTTTATGGAAGAGTGACAAGAAGAAAGACATTGGTGAAAGAAAGTCATAAGAAGTCCTGTTTGTAGTTTGTGAGAAGCCATGTGGAGGACACAGCAAACATGTGGAAGAAGGTGCTCTGGTCAGATGAGACCAAAATTCAACTTTTTGGCCTAAAAGCAAAACTCTATGTGTGGCGGAAAACTCACACTGCACATCATCCTGAACACACCATCCCCACTGTGAAACATGGTGGTGGCAGCATCATGTGGTGGGGATGTTTTTCTTCAGCAGGGACAGGGAAGCTGGTCAGAGTTGATGGGAAGATGGATGGAGACAAATACAGGACAATCTTAGAAGAAAACCTGTTAGAGACTACAAAAGACTTGAGAGTGGGGCGGAGGTTCACCTTCCAGCAGGACAACGACCCGAAACATACAGCCAGAGCTACAATGGAATGGTTTAGATCAAAGCATATTCATGTGTTAGAATGGGCCAGTCACAGACCAGACCTAAATCACATTGAGAATCTGTGGCAAGACTTGAAAATTGCTGTTCACAGACGCTCTCTATCCAATCTGACAGAACTTGAGATATTCTACAAAGAAGAATGTGCAAAAATGTCCCTCTCTAGATGTGCAAAGCTGGTAGAGACATCCCCAAAAAGACTTGCAGATGTAATTGTAGAGAAAGGAGGTTCTACAAAGTATTGACTCCGGGGGGCGCCATACAAATGTCCCCCACACTTTTCACATATTTATTTGTATCATTTATCATTTCCTTCCACTTCACAATTATGTGCCACTTTGTGTTGGTCCATCACATAAAATCCCAATAAAATACATTTACATTTGTGGTTGTAACATGACAAAATGGGGAAAATTTTAAGGGGTGTGAATACTTTTTCAGGGCACTGTAGTTGCTGGACCCCAGATTAAACATAACCTCTTCATCCTTCAGGATAAGTTGTCACTGATCCTTCCTCTGTGCAGACACTGATAGCACGAGCTGGCAGCTTTGTTTGTAAACAAACCCATACTGTCATCTGTGTAGTTGCTGGGGGGTAGACCCGGAGCTGTCCAATGACACTGGGGTCTGTGAACTAGTTCCATGCACAGGTGCACATTGCTAGTTCTTAACTGTGACAATAATGCATGTTCTGATGACAGGGGGTATCCGGTTTGATAATGTTACTAGCCAGATTGTAGACACCATCTGCTACAAGTCTGCTAAAAAAAGATGGGAGTTTAGATCTTTCCTGTGGACTCTGCAGGGCCCTCTCTTGGACAGACCATGAATTACTGGACAGAGTTCTCTAGGTTATTCTGTATTATCCCTTTAGGAAGTGCAAAGCCAAATGTATTATGGGAATTGTTAATGGATTATGATGCTTTTCCCCGCAGTTGCGGCCAATCGTCTCTGAGATTGAATATTTGCAGGACCAGCACTTGCTGCTGACGGTCAAGTCGATGGATGGGTACGAGTCATACGGTAAGTCAGAGATTGCAGACATAATACAAGAGATGGTCAGAGACTGAGGACATGATACTAGAGATGGTTAGAGACTGAGGACATGATACAAGAGATGATCAGAGACTGCAGACACAATACAAGAGATAGTTAGAGACTGCAGACATGATACAAGAGATGGTTAGAGACTGTGGATAAAATACAAGAGATGGTCAGAGACTGCAGACATGATACAGAAGATGATCAGAGACTGCAGACATAGTACAGGAGATGATCAGAGACTGCAGACATACTACAGGAGATGATCAGAGACTGGAGACATAGTACAGGAGATGATCAGAGACTGCAGACATAATACAGGAGATGATCAGAGACTGGAGACATAGTACAGGAGATGATCAGAGACTGCAGACATACTACAGGAGATGATCAGAGACTGCAGACATACTACAGGAGATGATCAGAGACTGCAGACATACTACAGGAGATGATCAGAGACTGCAGACATACTACAGGAGACGATCAGAGACTGCAGACATACTACAGGAGATGATCAGAGACTGCAGACATAATACAGGAGATGATCAGAGACTGGAGACCTAGTACAGGAGATGATCAGAGACTGCAGACATAATACAGGAGATGATCAGAGACTGGAGACATAGTACAGGAGATGATCAGAGACTGCAGACATAGTACAGGAGATGATCAGAGACTGCAGACATAGTACAGGAGATGATCAGAGACTGCAGACATAGTACAGGAGATGATCAGAGACTGCAGACATAGTACAGGAGATGATCAGAGACTGCAGACATATTGCAGGAGATGATCAGAGACTGCAGACATGATACAGGAGATGATCAGAGACTGCAGACATGATACAGGAGATGGTCAGAGACTGCAGACATGATACAAGAGATGGTCAGAGACTGCAGACATGATACAGGAGATGGTCAGAGACTGCAGACATGATACAGGAGATGATCAGAGACTGCAGACATAGTACAGGAGATGATCAGAGACTGCAGACATAGTACAGGAGATGATCAGAGACTGCAGACATAGTACAGGAGATGATCAGAGACTGCAGACATAGTACAGGAGATGGTTAGAGACTGAGGACATGATACAGGAGATGGTCAGAGCTTGTGGATAAAATACAGGAGATGTTCAGAGACTGCAGACAATACTATAGGACTTGTTGAAGACTGGGGACAACCATAAGAATGGAGGCATACTACTTGAGTCTGCTATAACCAAGCAAACAAATGAGTGTCTGCAGGAAGCCCGAGGGCTTCATAAAAAAGTGTGAAAGAGCTGCTTGAGGCCCCCCAGACTGCAGGTTGGGCACCAGGTCTGTAGAGTATAGTCTGCAGAACATCTTCCTTCCATGTTATGGAGATGGAGAGGGGAGTTTTGTAGTCATAACACACTTCCTGTCCTAGGGTGACAACGATACTCCCCATAGATAAAGTACAGTGAGTGTGGTTACCCTAGGACAGGAAGTCTTATCTGGCGGGGTGTGTTACCCCCCAGCGTGCAGTCATGTGACTCCTGACATGTCCCCATTACATTTCCTGTACAGGTGAGTGCGTGATCGCATTAAAGTCGATGATCGGCAGTACCACGCAGCAATTCCTGACCTACTTGTCTCATCGAGGAGAGGAAACCGGCAACATCCGTGGCTCTATGAGAGTGCGCGTGCCTGCGGAGCGTATGGGCACTAGAGAGCGGCTTTATGGTGAGATAAATGGGCCTGTCCGTATGGTGACCCAATGTACCCTAAATGTTGATTGGACACTTACACAAGCTGTTCAGGATGAAAGAAGCGACTTTTTAATGGTTCCTCCTTTACTTAATTCTGTGGATGCGCCAACGATGGGGCACACAGAGCAATGAATGGAGAGGAGGTCATGCTGGGCATTGCCCCAATGACACCCAAGACATCCAGGTTAACACAAGGCGGCTGAGGACCTGTCATGTTACTCAGAAAGGAGATGATGGATGTTCAGTTCAGATTCTGCAAGGGAGGTGAATGTGGGAAGGGCAGTTCATTGCATGCCATAGACATTGTCCCTCTCACATTAGTGCCGGGACAAGGCCATTTAGCATCTGAGGCAAAAAGACCAAGGGTTGGCCAACTTTTCTGCGGCCCTGTCCCATGTGCACCTCCTTTGGACATTATAAAGGGACACAGCGGCATGCTATTATGTTAATGACCCTAAATGTAGCACCTGAGCGTGTATGGCCTAAAGCTGGGCATTGTATGACATAGACAACCCCTGGTGCAAATGGGAAGCCAGTAAATGTAGCATGTCCTGTTGCCAGAAGATGTCAGTGCTTTTTTAAAAAAAATTTTTTTATCATTATCACCCCCATTCATGCATCTTCAGAGTACCTCCTTAGTAGCATCCTGAAGGAAGTTGCTGACAACCCGTGGCCTAGACCCCAGTGTCTCCCACCCATAAATTTACAGACAGTGGTCTTATTACATCTGTGACATCCTCAGAACCAACTGACCCCTTAAAGTGTCCACATGGGCTGGTAGCAGTCCTAATGAGAAAAAGGAAGGCTTTCCAGGCTTGTTCTTAGGCACCTGACCACCCGGTCCATTCACTAATGTCTTGGTAAAGTATCTGAACAGGATTCAGGTTCAGGCTGTTTGTGTATTCCACAAAAACTTTTGATAGCTGCTATCATTGTGCCTCTCTCTGTGCACTCCCTGAGCTGTCACTGTGCCTCTCTCTCTCTGTGCACTCCCTGAGCTGTCACTGTGCCTCTCTCTCTGTGCACTCCCTGAGCTGTCACTGTGCCTCTCTCTCTGTGCACTCCCTGAGCTGTCACTGTGCCTCTCTCTCTGTGCACTCCCTGAGCTGTCACTGTGCCTCTCTCTCTGTGCACTCCCTGAGCTGTCACTGTGCCTCTCTCTCTGTGCACTCCCTGAGCTGTCACTGTGCTTCTCTCTCTGTGCACTCCCTGAGCTGTCACTGTGCCTCTCTCTCTGTGCATTCCCTGAGCTGTCACTGTGCCTCTCTCTCTCTCTCTCTCTCTCTGTGCATTCCCTGAGCTGTCACTGTGCTTCTCTCTCTCTGTGCACTCCCTGAGCTGTCACTGTGCTTCTCTCTCTGCGCACTCCCTGAGCTGTCACTGTGCCTCTCTCTCTCTCTGTGCATTCCCTGAGCTGTCACTGTGCCTCTCACTCTGTGCACTCCCTGATCTGTCACTGTGCCTCTCTCTGTGCACTCCCTGAGCTGTCACTGTGCTTCTCTCTCTGTGCATTCCCTGAGCTGTCACTGTGCCTCTCTCTCTCTCTGCGCTCTCTGAGTGGTCACTGTGCCTCTCTCTGTGCACTCCCTGAGCTGTCACTGTGCCTCTCTCTCTCTGTGCACTCCTTGAGCTTTTACTGTGCCTCTCTCTCTCTGTGCACTCCCTGAGCTGTCACTGTGCTTCTCTCTCTGTGCACTCCCTGAGCTGTCACTGTGCCTCTCTCTCTGCGCACTCCCTGATCTGTCACTGTGCCTCTCACTCTGTGCACTCCCTGATCTGTCACTGTGCCTCTCTCTGTGCACTCCCTGAGCTGTCACTGTGCTTCTCTCTCTGTGCATTCCCTGAGCTGTCACTGTGCCTCTCTCTCTCTCTGCGCTCTCTGAGTGGTCACTGTGCCTCTCTCTGTGCACTCCCTGAGCTGTCACTGTGCCTCTCTCTCTCTGTGCACTCCTTGAGCTTTTACTGTGCCTCTCTCTCTCTGTGCACTCCCTGAGCTGTCACTGTGCTTCTCTCTCTGTGCACTCCCTGATCTGTCACTGTGCCTCTCACTCTGTGCACTCCCTGATCTGTCACTGTGCCTCTCTCTGTGCACTCCCTGAGCTGTCACTGTGCTTCTCTCTCTGTGCATTCCCTGAGCTGTCACTGTGCCTCTCTCTCTCTCTGCGCTCTCTGAGTGGTCACTGTGCCTCTCTCTGTGCACTCCCTGAGCTGTCACTGTGCCTCTCTCTCTCTGTGCACTCCCTGATCTGTCACTGTGCTTCTCTCTCTGCGCACTCCCTGATCTGTCACTGTGCTTCTCTCTCTGCGCACTCCCTGATCTGTCACTGTGCTTCTCTCTCTGTGCACTCCCTGAGCTGTCACTGTGCCTCTCTCTCTCTGCACTCCCTGAGCTGTCACTGTGCTTCTCTCTCTGTGCACTCCCTGATTTGTCACTGTGCCTCTCTCTCTGTGCACTCCCTGAGCTGTCACTGTGCTTCTCTCTCTGTGCACTCCCTGAGCTGTCACTGTGCCTCTCTCTCTCTCTGCACTCCCTGAGCTGTCACTGTGCTTCTCTCTCTGTGCACTCCCTGAGCTGTCACTGTGCCTCTCTCTCTCTGTGCACTCCCTGAACTGTCACTGTGCTTCTCTCTCTCTGCGCACTCCTTGAGCTTTTACTGTGCCTCTCTCTCTCTGTGCACTCCCTGAACTGTCACTGTGCTTCTCTCTCTCTGTGCACTCCCTGAGCTGTCACTGTGCTTCTCTCTCTCTGTGCACTCCCTGAGCTGTCACTGTGCTTCTCTCTCTGCGCACTCCCTGAGCTGTCACTGTGCTTCTCTCTCTGCGCACTCCCTGAGCTGTCACTGTGCTTCTCTCTCTGTGCACTCCCTGAGCTGTCACTGTGCCTCTCTCTCTCTCTGCACACCCTGAGCTGTCACTGTGCTTCTCTCTCTGTGCACTCCCTGAGCTGTCACTGTGCTTCTCTCTCTGTGCACTCCCTGAACTGTCACTGTGCTTCTCTCTCTCTGTGCACTCCCTGAGCTGTCACTGTGCTTCTCTCTCTGTGCACTCCCTGAGCTGTCACTGTGCTTCTCTCTCTGCGCACTCCCTGAGCTGTCACTGTGCTTCTCTCTCTGTGCACTCCCTGAGCTGTCACTGTGCCTCTCTCTCTCTCTGCACTCCCTGAGCGGTCACTGTGCCTCTCTCTCTGTGCACTCCCTGAGCTGTCACTGTGCTTCTCTCTCTGTGCACTCCCTGAGCTGTCACTGTGCCTCTCTCTCTCTCTGCACTCCCTGAGCTGTCACTGTGCTTCTCTCTCTGTGCACTCCCTGAGCTGTCACTGTGCCTCTCTCTCTCTGTGCACTCCCTGAGCTGTCACTGTGCTTCTCTCTCTCTGTGCACTCCCTGAGCTGTCACTGTGCCTCTCTCTCTCTCTGCACTCCCTGAGCTGTCACTGTGCCTCTCTCTGTGCACTCCTTGAGCTCTTACTGTGCCTCTCTCTCTCTGTGCACTCCCTGAACTGTCACTGTGCTTCTCTCTCTCTGTGCACTCCCTGAGCTGTCACTGTGCTTCTCTCTCTGCGCACTCCCTGAGCTGTCACTGTGCTTCTCTCTCTGTGCACTCCCTGAGCTGTCACTGTGCTTCTCTCTCTGTGCACTCCCTGAGCTGTCACTGTGCTTCTCTCTCTGCGCACTCCCTGAGCTGTCACTGTGCTTCTCTCTCTGTGCACTCCCTGAGCTGTCACTGTGCCTCTCTCTCTCTCTGCACTCCCTGAGCTGTCACTGTGCCTCTCTCTGTGCACTCCCGGAGCTGTCACTGTGCCTCTCTCTCTGCGCACTCCCTGATCTGTCACTGTGCTTCTCTCTGTGTGCACTCCCTGAGCTGTCACTGTGCTTCTCTCTCTGTGCACTCCCTGAGCTGTCACTGTGCCTCTCTCTCTCTGTGCACTCCCTGAACTGTCACTGTGCTTCTCTCTCTGTGCACTCCCTGAGCTGTCACTGTGCTTCTCTCTCTGCGCACTCCCTGATCTGTCACTGTGCTTCTCTCTGTGTGCACTCCCTGAGCTGTCACTGTGCTTCTCTCTCTGTGCACTCCCTGAGCTGTCACTGTGCCTCTCTCTCTCTCTGCACTCCCTGAGCTGTCACTGTGCCTCTCTCTCTGTGCACTCCCTGAACTGTCACTGTGCTTCTCTCTCTCTGTGCAATCCTTGAGTTGTCACTGTGCATTACATTATATATAGGCCTCAGTGGCCTCTGGTGTTTTGTTTTTTAAGTGCTTTTTGTTTTTTTACTTAATACTTTGTCTGCTTTGTCATCTACTAGTAATCATCATCACAAAGGTGATACAGCCTAGATCACTCTGTCGTCTGTAGGTACCACCAGCATTCTCCCATCCGTGTACAGAGCAGTCACGCCCACTGCAAGTCTAATTTCAGCTGGTGTGCAGAATGTTAACATAACACCAGATGATGGGCGGAGCTGTCTCTGTACTTATTATATGCTTTTGTCTTTTTTTTTTCCTTCCTGCAGAATGGATCAGTATAGACAAAGATGAAACCGGAGCTGTAAAAGGGAAACCGCCAACTGTGCTGCGAACCAACCAGGGGTACAGCAAGTAATTGTCTAACGCTTTGTGTGATTGGTGATCATTTACCCCCCCCCCCCCCCCCCCATATCACTTCCAGGCCTTGTCAGTGCTTAATGCAGACTAAATATACTACAAGAAAAAATGTCATTGTCAGTTGGGAATCTGTGTATCCATATGGATTGTATATTCTCCACCCCTTTCCTCAGCCAGCTGTCCCCCTATGGACCAGTTTTTTACTTTCTTACTATTTTTTTTTTTTTACTTTCTTACTATTTTTTACTTTCTTACTATGAACCTTTACATTCCACAACAACTTTGTCATTGATAGAGGTAGTAGTAAAATTAACACATCTATCTTTTTTCTCTTTTTTTTTTTTTTTTAATTAGTTTTAAAAAAAATTACTGTAATTAACAGTATAAACGTTATTCTATAAAAAATATTTTTTCAAATGTTGTGCTTTTTTTTGTGAAATTCAAAAATTAACAAACAAAATGAATTAAGGTTTTTAAGATCTTTTTTTTCCAATTTTGTTCCCTTTTTTATGTGAAATTCAAGAATTGGAAAACAAAATGAATTCAAATGAAAACCATTTTTAATTTTTATTATTAATAACAGATTATTAGAATATTAGGACATTTTTATGTGATATGTTTTTTTTTAAATTTTATTTTTTGGTAGATCTGTAAGTCGGAAGCCCCCCGCCACGGAAACTCCAGGCCCCACCCTCGGAAAGCAATCTGAAGAAACGGAAAAAATTGCGGGCCTCTCTACGGGCCGCCCACCGGTTGCACTGCCGACCTCCATTAGGGAAGATCCGGCACTGGCGCGGTAGGTGACCAACACAATGACAGGGGAACGGGAAAGTTGAGTGCATTAGAGTGCAAGCTCCTCTGGTACAGAGACTGATGTGACTGGCTCAGTGTTCTCTGTACAGCACTGCGGTATATGTCAGAGCTATATAAATGTATAAAGAAATTTAAAGACTAGAAAAAAAAAACATCTGCAGATCTGCTTTTGAACTCCAGGTGGTGCCACAAAGCAGTGGACTTTCTATCAGGCAGTTTAAAGGTGGACTTTCTAAAAAAGGTATTTTTGTTCTTTTTTTTTTGCGTGTTTTTTTTTTTTATCTTAATGCAAAACATTTAAAAACAAAACTTAAAAATGTATTTTTAAAAAAAATATATTAATGGTAACAAAAAAGAATTGAGGAGGGTAACAGGAAAATACTAATCAAGAAGAGAAGGGGAAGAATGAAATAATTGGTGCTTATTAAGCTAAACTAATTGGTTCTAATTAACTCAGTTTTAATTTTTCATTGATTTTTTAAATTTATTTTTTCTGTTTTAAAACAGTTTAACTTTTATAACTGTACATATAGTAAAAAGTAAAACATGAAGAGTATATATTTTTTTAAAAAAGGAACAAACAAAACAAATAATAAAAAAAGTATAAAATATTAATGGTCATGAATAATTAAGAGGAGAAATATTACAAATCTTTAAGAGGAGAAGGGGAAGAAGCAGTTAATTAAGGCTCATTAAGGTTAATTAATCCGCTCTAATTTTTTTTTAACTGATTTTTAAAATTTTTTTTTTTTTCTATTTGTTAAATAGTAAAATTTTTACCGTTTTAGAAACAGTAAAAAGTAAAATTATAAAGACTATACAGAAAAAACACAATTTATTTGCACATACAAATAATAATTCTTATTCTGTTCTTGGATATGTGAATATATCTGTTTACATTTGTTTTTCACTTGAAACCCGTGTTATAATCATGGCGGTCATGTGACTTTTCCCCACCTCTCTGTCTCCGCAGGTGCAAGATGGAGGTCCAGGCGGAGGGTGACGGACACGGTCATAAAAACAGCTTCAATAACCCAGCCTATTACGTTCTGGAAGGGGTGCCGCATCAGATGATGCCCCCTGATGGGCAGCTATCCACCACCGCATCATCTAAGAATAGGGTGCAAATCACAGTGCCTGCACAGCACTCCGAAAAACGCAGGCAATACCCACCATCTGCTCGAGGGGAGGACACATCTTCTGACGAAGAGGTTGGCACTCTGAATCTACCGCCGCCGGACTTTCCTCCTCCCCCTCTTCCCAAGTCAGCCGAGTTCGAAATGCTGGACAACCCCTTTTATGTGACCTCAAGTGAGTTGCACGGCCGGCCGGCAGAAGACGGGGATTCCCGGACGGGACCTGGAAAGACCCGCGTGGGCGTCACCTTCAGCGAACCCCCAGAGACGAAATATCATCTGAAGGCACAATCGCGGCCTCCTATACCAACCCCCCAGCCTTCCTACATGGCTGAGGCTCATGGGACAATGCAGGATGACCGCTCCTGCTCTGTCTTGCAGATGGCTCGCACGCTGAGTGAGGTGGACTATACTGGAGGCAAGGAGCCCCAGGGACGCCCGCCTCATCTAACAGGGGGCAAAAGTAAGATGGAACTGCCGAGCCGCTGTATGGACTTCAGTCGGCCTCTTGTCTTTCCTCCTCACTGCATTCGAGAGAGCAT
Source organism: Aquarana catesbeiana (assembly GCF_042186555.1). Classification (NCBI taxonomy): domain Eukaryota; kingdom Metazoa; phylum Chordata; class Amphibia; order Anura; family Ranidae; genus Aquarana; species Aquarana catesbeiana. The sequence goes on along the minus strand of NC_133325.1, from coordinate 17,772,080 downwards.
ACAGGAGGATGAAGAGGTAGGTGGGTGTGTGCAGACCTGAGCCCCCTTCTAATGGGAATCACCTGATCCATATACAGGATGTAGGTCATGGCATGGTCTAACATAAGCATTCTGAAAATTTGAAACATACAACAAACAAAGTTTGAAAAAACTCCTAAGACCATCAGGGACAGCCTACAGTATATGGCCAAACGTCTGTGAACACCTGACTACCAAACTTATATGAGCTTGTTGGACACCATATTCCAAACCAATGGACATTAATATGGAGTTTTCCTTCCAGTTGGCCATTAATATGGAACTTTCCCTTAACATGGCCATTAATATGGAGTTTTCCCTCACCATGGCCATTAATATGCAGTTTTCCCTCAACATGGCCATTAATTTGGATTTTTCCCTCACAATGACCATTAAAATTGAGTTTTCCCTCACCGTGGCCATTAATATGGATCTGCCCTCACCATGGCCATTAATATGGAGTTTTCTCTTACCATAGCCATTAATAAGTTTTCCCTTGCCATGGCCATTATTATGGATCTGCCCTCACCATTTTGGAGTTTTCCCTTACTATGTCCATTATTATGGATCTTTCCCTTACCATGACCATTAATATGGAGTTTTCCCTCACCGTGGCCAATAAAAAGGAGTTTTCCCTTACCATGGTCATTAATATGCAGTTATGGATCTGCCCTCACCATGGCCATTATTATGGAGTTTTCCCTTACCATGGCCATTAATATGCAGTTATGGATCTGCCCTCATCATGGCCATTATTATGGATCTTTCCCTTACCTTGGCCATTAATATGGAGTTTTCCCTCAACATAGCCATTAATATGGAGTTTTCCCTCACTATGGATCTGCCCTCACCATGCCCATTATTATGGAGTTTTCCCTTACCATGGCCATTAATATGGCGTTTTCCCTTACCATGGCCATTTATATTCAGTTATGGATCTGCCCTCATCATGGGCATTATTATGGATCTTTCCCGTACCTTGGCCATTAATATGGAGTTTGCCCTCACCATGGGCATTATTATGGAGTTTTCGCTTACTGTGGCCATTAATATGGATCTTTCCCCTACCATGACCTTTAATATGGAGTTTTCCTTCACCGTGGCCAATAAGTTTTCCCTTACCATGGCCATTAATATGCAGTTCTCCCTTGTCATGGCCATTAATATGGATCTGCCCTCACCATAGCCATTAATATGGATATTTTCCTTACCATGGCCATTAATATGGATCTTTCCCTCACCATGGCCATTAATATGGAGTTTTCCCTCACCATGGCCATTAATATGGAGTTTTCCCTCACCATGACCATTAATATGGAGTTTTCCCTTACCATGAACATTAATATGGAGTTTTCCCTCACCATGGGCATTAATATGGAGTTTTCCCTCACCATGGCCATTAATATGGAGTTTTCCCTCACCATGGCCATTAATATGGAGTTTTCCCTCACCATGACCATTAATATGGAGTTTTCCCTTACCATGAACATTAATATGGAGTTTTCCCTCATCATGGGCATTAATATGGAGTTTTCCCTCACCATGGGCATTAATATGGAGTTTTCCCTTACCATGAACATTAATATGGAGTTTTCACCTACCCTGAACATTAATATGGAGTTTTTCCTTACCATGACCATACATTTTTTGAGCTGCCCTCACTTTGGCCATTATTCTGGAGTTTTCCCTAATCTTGTCCATCAATGTGGAGTTTTCCCTCACCATGGCCATTAATATGGAGTAGCCCCTTTTGTGGTTATAACAGCCTCCACTCCTCTGGGAAGGCATCCCACAAGATTTTGGAGGGTATCTCTGGGATTGAGTGCCATTTGTGAGGTGAGGTACTGAATTTGGATAAGAAGACCTGTGAAGGGATAGAAAGTCACCAGCACTCTGATTAAATTCTTGCACATCTATTGTTGGTGGAATGTCACATTAGTCAAAGCCAAGGTTTATGGTCCTTTCCTCAAGATGACATAGTAATAATAAACATACTCATGAGACATACCTTTTATGCTATACAGTAACCCTTGTATAACCTAGTGTATGCCCTCCCATGACATCACAGTGATGTAATAATACCACCAATTATATCATCACCTAATACCAAACAAAACCGCCAAACATGTCTTGAAATGCTCCACGAAAATAAGGATGTATGATGATGTGATCCATAACCATGGATTGGTGGTATTGAGGGTGTCATAACATTGCAAGGGTTTTGGTGAATTATGACTTTATTGGCGGGATTATGATGTCATTGTGATGTCATGTGATGGTGTGCACAGGATTCCTATGGATGGCTGTACAGTATATGGGCTTGTCCAGTGAGTATGTCACTACGTCACCTTGAGGAAGGAACCGGAAACCCTGTGTTCTATTAGATGAAGGATCAATCTGTGGTGACAACCCATAACTCCTGATCTTACCTTGTTACACTTCCCACTAGTCTTGGGTTGTTGCCACTCCTCCAGGTACTGTGATGTCACTCCGATATATTTATTTCTGGAGAGCAGTGATGCCACTCCTGTGTATTTTATTTTATATCTGGAGAGTGGTGATGTCACTCCTGTGTCACATCACATATATTCTGTATAAAGTGAAGAGTGTACGTTGAGTGTAGCGCAGTCCTATCTGTACAATACCGGTAAGATTGGTGTGTCTGACGCTCTGCCCCTCCCCCCACACAGGCTCTCTATCACGGTGGGCGGAATTCCTCCAGCTTGCAGGGCTCCAGCGTTGGCGAATGGCTGAGAGGGATCGGCATGGAGCGATATGAAGAGGGGCTCATACACAACGGGTGGGATGACTTAGAATTTCTCAGGTAAAATTGGATGTTCTGGAAACTATGGTCATGCCTTTTTCGGGAGCATTTACATATTTACATAATGAGAACATATATATATATATATATATGTATGCACTCACTGGCCACTTTATGCCGCCGACTTGCTGAAGTTCAAACCGAGCATCAGAATAGGGAAGAAAGGGGATTTCGGTGACTTTGAACGTGGCATGGTTGTTGGTGCCAGACGGGCCGGTCTGAGTATTTCTGGGATTTTCACACACAACCATCTCTCGGGGTTTACAGAGAATGGTGGGAAAAAGAGAAAATATCCAGTGAGCGAGAGTTGTGTGGAGGAAAATGCCTTGTTGATGTCAGTGGTCTCTGAGGAATGTTTCCAACACCTTGTTGGATCTATGCCACGAAGAATGAAGGCAAAAGGGGGTCAAACCCGCTACTAGTAAAGTGTACCTAATAAAGTGGCCAGTGAGTGTGTATGTGATAAACCCTGCCTTCTCAGTATCAGCCAGTAGGTGGCGATACAGGGCTCCTTTTCATATGTTTTGCTGGAAGTAGTGGAAGTGTTTACAGAGCTCAATAGTGAAAGATAAAATTTGCACACTCAAGTGAATGAGTCAGAACTCTGACTCCTCCTTCCCTCCGCCTCCAAAACAGTAACTCCTCCCCCTTTCTTAACTCCCTCTTGATGTGCGACTCCTTCCTCTCCAGAAAAGCTCTCCTCTTTCTCTTATCCTCCAGAGGTATGAGTCCTCCCTTTCTTTCCTCCTCCTCCAGAGCAGTAACTCCACCCCCTTCTTCCATCCCCCTGCAGAACAAAGACTCCTTCCCCCTCCAGAGATGCGACTCCTCCCTCTCCCTGCTCCTCCCCTCTGCTCAGTTCTAGCAGATGCATCTAATGTTTCAATTAGAGGAAGACAGTCTGAAAGCAATCTTCTATCAAAAACCTACAATGCACTGAGCCCAGCGTCATATTACTGATATTACATGTTCAGCAAGGATTTTACATGCAAAATATATTTATATATCCCTCATCCATTCTATATACATTGTATCCCCCATCCAGTCTGTATACATTGTATCCCCCATCCAGTCTGTATACATTGTATCCCCCATCCAGTCTGTATACATTGTATCCCCCATCCAGTCTGTATACATTATATCCCCCATCCAGTCTGTATACATTGTATCCTTCATCCAGTCTGTATACATTATATCCCTCATCCAGTCTGTATACATTGTATCCTTCATCCAGTCTGTATACATTGTATCCCTCATCCAGTCTGTATACATTGTATCCCCCATCCAGTCTGTATACATTATATCCCTCATCCAGTCTGTATACATTGTATCCTTCATCCAGTCTGTATACATTGTATCCTTCATCCAGTCTGTATACATTATATCCTTCATCCATTCTGTATACATTGTATCCTTCATCCAGTCTGTATACATTGTATCCCTCATCCAGTCTGTATACATTGTATCCCCCATCCAGTCTGTATACATTATATCCCTCATCCAGTCTGTATACATTGTATCCTTCATCCAGTCTGTATACATTGTATCCCTCATCCAGTCTGTATACATTATATCCCTCATCCAGTCTGTATACATTGTATCCTTCATCCATTCTGTATACATTATATCCTTCATCCTGTCTGTATACATTATATCCTTCATCCTGTCTGTATACATTATATCCCTCATCCATTCTGTATACATTATATCCTTCATCCTGTCTGTATACATTATATCCTTCATCCTGTCTGTATACATTGTATCCCCCATCCAGTCTGTATACATTGTATCCCCCATCCAGTCTGTATACATTATATCCTTCATCCTGTCTGTATACATTATATCCCTCATCCAGTCTGTATACATTGTATCCTTCATCCAGTCTGTATACATTATATCCCTCATCCAGTCTGTATACATTATATCCCCCATCCAGTCTGTATACATTGTATCCCTCATCCTGTCTGTATACATTATATCCCTCATCCATTCTGTATACATTGTATCCCTCATCCAGTCTGTATACATTGTATCCCTCATCCAGTCTGTATACATTGTATCCCTCATCCAGTCTGTATACATTGTATCCCTCATCCAGTCTGTATACATTGTATCCCTCATCCAGTCTGTATACATTGTATCCTTCATCCAGTCTGTATACATTATATCCTTCATCCATTCTGTATACATTATATCCTTCATCCTGTCTGTATACATTATATCCCTCATCCATTCTGTATACATTATATCCTTCATCCAGTCTGTATACATTATATCCTTCATCCAGTCTGTATACATTATATCCCCCATCCAGTCTGTATACATTGTATCCCCCATCCAGTCTGTATACATTGTATCCTTCATCCAGTCTGTATACATTATATCCCTCATCCATTCTGTATACATTGTATCCCCCATCCAGTCTGTATACATTGTATCCTTCATCCAGTCTGTATACATTGTATCCTTCATCCAGTCTGTATACATTGTATCCCTCATCCAGTCTGTATACATTATATCCCTCATCCAGTCTGTATACATTATATCCCTCATCCAGTCTGTATACATTATATCCCTCATCCAGTCTGTATACATTGTATCCTTCATCCAGTCTGTATACATTATATCCCTCATCCAGTCTGTATACATTGTATCCCTCATCCAGTCTGTATACATTGTATCCCTCATCCAGTCTGTATACATTGTATCCCCCATCCAGTCTGTATACATTGTATCCCCCATCCAGTCTGTATACATTGTATCCCTCATCCAGTCTGTATACATTATATCCCTCATCCAGTCTGTATACATTATATCCCTCATCCAGTCTGTATACATTATATCCCTCATCCAGTCTGTATACATTGTATCCTTCATCCAGTCTGTATACATTATATCCCTCATCCAGTCTGTATACATTGTATCCCTCATCCAGTCTGTATACATTGTATCCCTCATCCAGTCTGTATACATTGTATCCCCCATCCAGTCTGTATACATTGTATCCCCCATCCAGTCTGTATACATTGTATCCCATGTTTAAGCCCTGATGAAGGGGGCAAGTTTTGGCTCCTGAAATGTGTTGGCTCTTTTATGAGTCTTCTATTTGATTCTACATTGTTATTAATTTATTATTTAAATATTGCATGTAATAGAAATGGAAAGATGGTGGGTGAGGGGAGGGGGGTGGTAACCAGAGATACTAAAATATACAGTGAGGGGAAAAAAGGTATTTGCTCCTCTGCTGATTTTGTAGGTTTGCCCCACTGACAAAGAAATTATCAGTCTATAATTTTAATGGTCGGTTTATTTTACCAGTGAGAGGCAGAATAACAACAAAAATATCCAGAAAAACGCTTTTAAAAAAAGTTATGAATTGATTTGCATTTTAATGAGTGAAATAAGTATTTGATCCCCTATTGATCAGCAACATTTCTGGCTCCCAGGTGTCTTCTATACAGGTAATGAGCTGAGATGAGCACTTTCTTAGAGCCCTTTCACACTGGGGCGGTTTGCAGGCGCTATTGCGCTAATAATAGCGCCTGCAAACCGACCCGAAAGTGCCGCTACTTTCATTCCAGTGTGAAAGCCCCGAGGGCTTTCACACTGGAGCGGTGCGCTGGCAGGACGGTAAAAAAAGTCCTGCCCGCAGCATCTTCAGAGCGGTGAAGGAGCGGAGTGTATACCGCTCCTTTACGTTGAAATCAATGGGACGGTGCGGCTATACCGCCGGCAAAGCGCCTCTGCAGAGGTGCTTTGCGGTGGTATTTAACCCTTTCTCGGCCGCTAGCGGGGGGTAAAACCGCCCCGCTAGTGGCCGCATACCAACGGTAAAACACCGCTAATAATAGCGGCGTTTTACCGCCAACGCCACACCCGCCCCAGTGTGAAAGGGCTCTTAAAGGGAGTACTCCTGATCTCAGCTTGTTACCTGTATAAAAGACACCTGTCCACAGAAGCAATCAATCAGATTCCAATCTCTCCACCATGGCCAAGACCAAAGAGCTGTCCTAGGATGTCAGGGACAAGATTGTAGACCTACACAAGGCTAGAATGGGCTACAAGACCATCGCCAAGCAGCTTGGTGAGAAGGTGACAACAGTTGTTGCGGATTATTCACAAATGGAAGAAACACAGAATAACTGTCAATCTCCCTCGGTCTGGGGCTCCATGTAAGATCTCACCTTGTGGAGTTTCAATGATCATGAGAACGGCGAGGAATCAGCCCAGAACTACACAGGAGAATCTTGTCAATGATCTCAGCTGGGACCACACTCACCAAGAAAACAATTGGTAACACACTACACCGTGAAGGACTGAAATCCTGCAGCGCCCGCAAGGTCCCCCTGCTCAAGAGAGCACATGTACAGTCCTGTCTGAAGTTTGATAATGAACATCTGAATGATTCAGAGGAGAACTGGGTGAAAGTGTTGTGGTCAGATGAGCCCAAAATCGAGTTCTTTGGTATCAACTCAACTCGCCGTGTTTGGAGGAGGAGGAATGCTGCCTATGACCCCAAGAACACCATCCCCACCATCAAACATGGAGGTGGAAACATTATGTTTTGGGGGTGTTTTTCTGCTAAGGGGACAGGACAACTTCACTGCATCAAAGGGACGATGGACGTGGCCATGTACCGTCAAACCCTTCCCTCAGCCAGGGCATTGAAAAAAGGTCGTGGATGGGTCTTCCAGCATGACAATGACTCAAAACACACGGCCAAGGCAACAAAGGAGGCTCAAGAAGAGGCACATTAAGGTCCGGAGTGGTCTAGCCAGTCTCCAGACCTTAATCCCATAGAAAAATTGTGGAGGGAGCTGAAGGTTCGATTTACCAAACATCAGCCTGGAAACCTTAATGACTTGGAGAGGATCTGCAAAAGAGGACAAAATCCCTCCTGAGATTTCTGCAAACCTGGTGGCCAACTACAAGAAACGTCTGACCTCTGTGATTGCCAACAAGGGTTTCTCCACCAACTAGTAAGTCATGTTTTGAAGGGATAAAATACTAATTTCACTCATTAAAATGCAAATCATATTATAACTTTTTTGAAATGCGTTTTTCTGGATGTTTTTGTTGTTATTCTGTCTCTCACTGTTAGAATAAACCGACCATTAATTGATCATTTCTTTGTCGGTGGGCAAACGTACAAAATCAGCAGGGGGTCACATACTTTTTTCCCCTCACTGTAAGCCCAATGATCCAAACGAGGTCCAGGGTGACCCCCCCTCATTGACATGTTCTTGTTGTTTGCAGTGACATAGTGGAAGAGGACCTGGAAGAGGCCGGAGTCCTGGATTCCAACCACAAGAAGACCATTCTGGACAATCTTCAGCTCAGGAAGTGACCTTCACCTTTTACATCCTTCTACATGTGGCCTTATCATCGCGACGGTAGCCTTCGCCACGCGCGGTTTTTGTTTTTTTAACGCCACCGCACCTTATCGGGCTCTGGCAGCCCCCCCCCCCCCCTCCCGGGTCCTGGCGAGGATTAAAAGCCTTACGCAGGATATTCCTGCCAGCGTCCGTTCCTTTGTTGCTGGACAACAGCACCGGTCCCCGGACCCTTCCATCGCTGTCCTTCCATACATTTCCGTCTCCGGGCGAAAAAAGACATTTTTCAATGCAGAGATTTTTTTTTTTTTTAATCGATTTTAAATGGAAGTTAATTGTTTTCTGTGTATTTAAAATATTTTCTCAGCGCGACGTTAGACCAAAATTGGGTCTTCCTGCTACCATCTTGCGTTTTGAAGAGAGGACCTATAGCTATTGTCGCCTCAAGGGGGCAGCAGGTCCTTGGAAATCTGGGAAAAATGTGGCGCCCCCCTGTCTTTGTCTAAACGGAGGTGCGCGGTCTTGACCTTTTTAAAAGTTTGCGTCAATGGATAAAGTCTTCCTCGCCTGACCAAAAGCTGAGAACCGACCATAGAGGGCGGAGTCAGCGGTCGTTTTATAAAAGGGAACCCCGCCTTATCTGCTGGGACTCTGGAGTTCTGTGACTTTAACGTTCAGATTTTTTTTATTGCTTTCGGAGCCGTCTCTCCCCCATGGTGTCATGACGTTGGTCCATGTTAGTCCAAGGGGGACTTAGTTCAGCTTTTGTCATTGCAGGCACTACAGCATATGTACCCCACCTATAGGCACTTATGGCTGTACATCTTAATGTGTGTCAGTGCCGGCGGCTGTTTGGGATTGTGTGCGGAAGCAACACTTTGTATACGTGAAGGTGAACCTGACATAAGGATACATGGGGGGGGGTCTGTTTATAAAAATAAAAAATTGCAAGCCGTCATCATGAATTATCCCTGTGTAACGTGTCTAATATGTTTATTTTCTATGGTTGTTGGCTCCACCTACTGGCCATAATGTGGCATTTTTTCTGATTGGAGTATTTCAAGAAAATACCACATTATGGCCACTAGATGGAGATGCCAATCTTAGGAAATACATATCTAATATGTTTATTTTCTGTGGTCTTGAGTAGGGTTGCACCAATACAGTTTTTTGTTTTTTTTTATCAGCGAGTATGAGTACCAATACTTTCGGTCAAGTACTCGCCGATACGACTACCGATACTTTTCAGTGCGATTTGCGTTAATATAAAAAAAAAAATTGGTGCAAGTTGCACTGCGAAGAATCGCATGTGATTTGAACAGGAATGCATTGTGATTCCTGTCCGAATCGCTTACGAATTCCTCCACTGCTCCTGTGTGTGTGTGTGTGTGTGTGTGTGCAGAAAGGGAAAAGCGCCATCTAGTGGGCAGTTTGCACTGTACATATCTGGTAACATGCAAAATCATCTACATAGGTGTCCCGGTCCCGCCGATGATAGCAAATCACAGCCGCTGGAGGTTCTCACAGGGCTAGAGGAGATGTAGAGTCAGTCCACCCGCCCACACCCCCCAGCTAACATCACTTCTGCCCTATACCCCCGAGGTCCCGGAATTTTTCCTCCAGCGTCTGTGATTTGCTATCATCGGCGGACTGGGACACGTATGTAGATTATTTTGCATGTGGCCAGATATGTACTGTTACTTCTAAAACAAATTTAAATGCCCACTAGATGGCGCTTTTCCCTTTTTATACATATATTCACACCCACACACACACACGAGCAGTGTTGGAAATCGCGTGTAGTTCTTTGCAGTGCGATTTGCGCCCATTCATTTTGTATTGACGCAAAGTATCAGTACTCGGTATCGGCAAGTACTTGACCTGAAAGTATCGGTGCTCATCCTATACCTACATCACTTTCCCCCTATTCCCACAGGGTCCCCAGAACTTCTCCTCCAGCCCTGTGAGCACCTCCAGCGGCCGTGATTTGCTATCATCGGCGGGACGGGGACACCTATGTAGATTATTTTGCATGTGGCCAGATATGTACTGTGAGTTCTAAAATTTTTTTTTAAACTGCCCACTAGATGGCGCTTTTCCCTTTCTATAAAAACACACAGGAGCCGTGGGGGAAATCGCATGCAAGTCCGATAGGAATCGCACTGCATTCCTGTTCAAATCCCATGCGATTCTTTGCAGTGCGATTTGCGCCCATTCATTTTGTGTTGACACAGATCGCACCGCAAAGTATTGATTTTGATGTTGGGAGCATTTGGGTGAGGGCTGATACTCGCACAAATGCTTAGTATGGGCATCTGTGCATCCCTACTCTTGAGCTCCATCTAGTGGCCATTTTTTCTGATTGGAGTACGTCAGGAGAATACTCAGGAGAATGGCCACTAGATGGAGCTGACGATCTTAGGAAATTTTTATATCACAGGGATTGTGATGGTTGTGCGAATGCCAAGACATTTGTACAGCAGATTTTTTTTTTATGCATAGACCCCAAAGTCTACTTCCACTGCCTTTTCTTATGAAGTGCTGCACACACCGATGGCATGTTGCTGTATCTGTTTGTGGAACCCCTTGCAGTTACCGGCCTGTTCTTTGCTGGTCTGAAATCCTTGGTATCTCCGGGATGCTCTGCGATCTGTCTGCTCAGTGATGCCCACGGTGCTCAGCGCTGGTTTTCAGGCGCTCCGTAAAAGGGAAGTTGAGGTTTGACGCTCATCCTTCATTTATAAGAGATGGACTCTTTCTTCCGATGCTGTAATCTGCCGGCTGTATTCTCACTAACCTGGTTATGAGTTGTGTGCTCGTTTTGTCAATAAAATGTTACCATGAAATATTTGCGTTTGTGTCTTTTGTGTCATGTTGCCAATATCAAATTACATGCGACCTTGGGCAGTGGCTCCCTAGAAATGGGCCGCGGCCTGGACTGTGGCTCAGCCCAGCACCAGATCACGGGCTTCCTACTCCTCCTTGCTGTAAGCTCCAGCCAGGATAGTGGCAGTCCAGTAGGCACTTCCTGACCTACACATGCCTACCCTGTCCAACACGTCTCTACCCTGACCAACACGCCTCTACCCTGTCCAACACGCCTCTACCCTGACCTCCAAGCCTCTACCCTGACCAACACGCCTCTACCCTGACCTACAAGTCTCTACCCTGACCTACACGTCTCTACCCTGACCTACACGCCTCTACCCTGACCTACACGCCTCTACCCTGACCTCCAAGCCTCTACCCTGACCAACACGTCTCTACCCTGACCTACATGCCTCTACCCTGACCAACACGCCTCAACCCTGACCTACAAGTCTCTACCCTGACCTACACATCTCTACCCTGACCTACACGCCTCTACCCTGACCTACACGCCTCTACCCTGACCTACACGCCTCTACCCTGACCTACACGCCTCTACCCTGACCTACACGCCTCTACCCTGACCAACACGTCTCTACCCTGACCTACACGCCTCTACCCTGACCTACACGCCTCTACCCTGACCTACACGCATTTACCCTGACCTACACGCATTTACCCTGACCTACACGCCTCTACCCTGTCCAACACGCCTCTACCCTGACCTACACGCCTCTACCCTGACCTACACGCCTCTACGTTGACCTACACGCCACTACGCTGACATACACGCACCTCTTACCTGATCTACACGCCTCACCCCCTGACCTACATGCCTCTCCCCTGTCCTACGCGCACCTACCTTGTCCTACGCGCACCTACCTTGTCCTACGCGCACCTACCCTGTCCTATGCGCACCTACCCCGGCCTGCGTGCACCTACCCTGTCCTACACATACCTGCCCCGGCCTACATGCACCTGCCATGACCTACATGCACCTACCCCAGCCTGTGTGCACCTACCCCGTACTACACACACCTACCCTGGCCTGCATGCCCATACCATGACCTACACACCCCTACCCTGTCCTGCGTGCACCTACCCTGGCTTGCATGCCCCTACCATGACCTACACACCCCTACCCTACCCTGTCCTGCGTGCAGCTACCCTGTCCTGCGTGCACCTACCCTGTCCTACGCACACCTACCCTGGCCTGTGCACACCTACCCCGACCTATGCAACTCTACTCTGACATATGCACCTCTACCCTGTCCTACACGTTTCTCCCCTGACCTACTCGCCTCTACCCTGACCTACACGCCTCTACCCTGACCAACACGTTTTTACCCTGACATACACGCCTCTACCCTGAGCTACACGCCTCTCCCCTGACCTACACGCCTCTACCCTGACCTAACACGCAACTACGCTGACCTACATGCCTCTTCCCCTGACCTACATGCTTCTCCCCTGACCTACATGCCTCTCTCCTGTCCTACGCACACCCACCCTGTCCTACACACACCTGCCCGGCCTGCATGCACCTACCATGACCTACACGCACCTAGCCCGGCCTGCGTGCACCTACCCCGTACTACACACATCTACCCCGGCCTGCATGCACACTACCTGGCCTTCATGCACCTACCATGTCCTACACGCCCCTACCCCTTCCTGCGTGCACCTACCCTGTCCTATGCGCACCTACCCTGACCTACGCGCACCTACAGATGTTGCATTCCCATACATTTTTTTTTCGTATGAATGCAAACTTTTTTTTAGGTCAGATTCACATTTCTGCATTGCAGGGTCACTCATTTGAAAAACAACCCAACACACTATGGCAATGCACCTGCATTGTAGCGCACCACAAAGCATGGCAACACAAGGTAGGTGTGTTGTGTTACAAAAAAATGGTTGTGCAATTCTAGGCAGCCCAGTGGCGGCAGAGTCCCCGGGGACCGGTCACAGACCCCCAGCTGAGAACCCCTGATGTAGTCAATAAAGCCTCAGTGTATCTAATTACATTCTGTAGTGAATACGGCCCGCGTTTATCTGTTATCATTTCACAATATAGTAACTGGCGGCCCGGGTTCACTTCATGTCACACTATAGTTTATAGAACCCAATGAATCTTATACAGTTGCAATAAAAAGTATGTGAACCCTTTTGGAATGATATGGATTTCTGCACAAATTGGTCGTAAAATGTGAAATGATCTTCATCTAAGTCACAACAATAGACAATCACAGTCTGCTTAAACTAATAATAGAATTAAATGTTACCATGTTTTTATTGAACACACCATGTAAACATTCACAGAGCAGGTGGAAAAAGTATGTGAAACCCTAGACCAGGGATATGCAATTAGCGGACCTCCAGCTGTTGCAAAACTACAAGTCCCATCATGCCTCTGCTTCTGGGTCTCATGCTTGTGGCTGTCAGAGTCTTGCTATGCCTCATGGGAGTTGTAGTTCTGCAACAGCTGGAGGTCTGCTAATTGCATATCCCTGCCCTAGACTAATGAGATCTCCAAGAGCTAATTGGAGTGAGGTGTCAGCCAACTGGAGTCCAATCAATGAGATGAGATTGGAGGTGTTGGTTACAGCGGCCCTGCCCTATAAAAAAACACACACGAGTTCTGGGTTTGCTTTTCACAAGAAGCATTGCCTGATGTGAATGATGCCTCACACAAAAGAGCTCTCAGAAGACCTACAATTAAGAATTGTTGACTTGCATAAAGCTGGAAAGGGTTATAAAAGTATCTCCAAAAGCCTTGCTGTTCATCAGTCCACGGTAAGACAAATTGTCTATAAATGGAGAAAGTTCAGCACTGCTGCTACTCTCCCTAGGAGTGGGCATCCTGTAAAGATGACTGCAAGAGCACAGCGCAGACTGCTCAATGAGGTGAAGAATAGTAGAGTATCAGTTAAAGACTTACAGAAGTCTCTGGCATATGCTAACATCCCTGTTAGCGAATCTACGATACGTAAAACACTAAACAAGCATGGATTTCATGGGAGGATACCACGGAGGAAGCCAATGCTGTTCAAAAAAAACATTGCTGCACGTTTACAGTTTTCACAAGAGCACCTGGATGTTCCACAGCAGTACTGGCAAAATATTCTGTGGACAGATGAAACCAAAGTTGAGTTGTTTGGAAGAAACACACAACACTATGTGTGGAGAAAAAGAAGCACAGCACACCAACATCAAAACCTCATCCCAACTGTGAAGTATGGTGGTGGGGGCATCATGGTTTGGGGCTGCTTTGCTGCGTCAGGGCCTGGACGGATTGCTATCATCGAAGTAAACATGAATTCCCAAGTTTATCAAAACATTTTGCAGGAGAACTTAAGGCCAGCTGAAGCTCAACAGAAGATGGGTGTTGCAACAGGACAATGACCCAAAGCATAGAAGTAAATCAACAACAGAATGGCTTATACAGAAGAAAATACGCCTTCTGGAGTGGCCCAGTCAGAGTCCTGACCTCAACCCGATTGAGATGCTGTGGACCTCAAGAAAGCGATTCACACCAGACATTCCAAGAATATTGCTGAACTGAAACAGTTCTGTAAAGAGGAATGGTCAAGAATTACTTCTGACCGTTGTGCACGTCTGATCTGCAACTACAGGAAACGTTTGGTTGAAGTTATTGCTGCCAAAGGAGGTTCAACCAGTTATTAAATCCAAGGGTTCACATACTTTTTCCACCTGCACTGTAAATATTTACATGGTGTGTTCAATAAAAACATGGTAACATTTAATTCTTTGTGTATTATTAGTTTAGGCAGACTGGGATTGTCTATTGTTGTGACTTAGATGAAGATCAGATCACATTTTTTGACCAATTTGTGCAGAAATCCATATCATTCCAAAAGGGTTCACATACTTTTTATTGCAACTGTATAATCCCTTTTCTCTAATCAGTGCTTCCACGTGTGTGCTCCCTACAGCCCCCCAAAAATACCTGGTATGACTTCTCAGTAAGATCCATTATAAAAGATCAGAGGAAGAAAAGAACATAAAAAGAGCAAAGGGAGGGACAGCAGAGAAATACTGACGACCGTGTAAAAGAAAGAAACCAAACCAAAAGAATATTATTCCTTCACTGCCTTGAGTAAGGGGCCTTGAAGGCTGCAGAATAAGTGCCAAAGGGCCCCAAGGTAAGTCAGGGGGTGATTCTACTTTCTAGAAATCTGCCCAATTTATTAGTTATGGCTGCACTAACCTTTATCCACCACTAGATGGCGGTATGAGCACAGCACATAGACGCAGTGGTTAGTGGACTGTATGGAATGGTTCCATCTTACCCTGACTGCTGCACATTGATACATGACAAATCCAGCTACCAATATTGTTCAATCATCTTTGATAAAAAGTGCAGCGCTTCTAAATCCCTTAATAAATACAAGAGTAAACATCTATGAAATTACCATACTTGACACAACTTCATCAATAAAGGAATCGCCAAAACCCCCAAGAATCCATATGAGGCTTGCCAGAGTGCATGCAACCCTCAGAATTGCAAACTCCACAGATCAGCAACCCCTGGGATGATCAGTCTTCTCACAACGGTTCCTCAGCCGCATACAGCGAATTCCAGGCATTAACCATTATTTTCCAGCACTGCCTTAACCCTCTTGGGCATGGAGTTCACCAGAGCTTTACAGGTTACCACTGGAGTCCTCTTCCACTCCATGACGACATCACGGAGCTGGTGGATGTTAGAGACTTTGCGCTCCTCCACCTTCCATTTGAGGATGCCCCACAGAGGCTCAATAGGGTTTAGGTCTGGAGACATGCTTGGCCAGTCCATCACCTTTACCCTCAGCTTCTTTAGTGGTCATCTTGGAGGTGTGTTTGGGGTCATTATCATGTTGGAATACTTGGAAGGGAGGGGGATCATGCTTTGCTTCAGTATATCACAGTACATGTTGGCATTCATGGTTCCCTCAATGAACTGTAGCTCCCCAGTGTCGGCAGCACTCATGCAGCCGCAGACCATGACACTCCCACCACCATACTTGACTGTAGACAAGACACACTTGTCTTTGTACTCCTCACCTGGTTGTCTCCACACATGCTTGTCACCATCTGAACCAAATAAGTTTATCTTGGTCTCATCAGACCACAGGACATGGTTCCAGTATTCCATGTCCTTTGTCTGCTTGTCTTCAGCAAACTGTTTGCGGGCTTTCTTGTGCATCATCTTTAGAAGAGGCTTCCTTCTGGGATGACAGCTATGCAGACCAATTTGATGCAGCGTGCGGCGTATGGTCTGAGCACTGACAGGCTGACCCCCCCACCCTTTCAACCTCTGAGCAAGATCCACCATGAAGTCTGCAACAGCTGGGGGAAGTCTGATCCCACCGTCAGCCATTACATCGCAGAGGTAACAACACAGCAAGCAGGTACAGTGTGTGTACATGATGGTGATGTGGACTTTATTAGTGACAATGGGCTTGCTGAGGGTTGTAGTGCTACAGGCAGTCAATCCAGACCCATAGACAATGTACAGTCTGATTTACCTGCTGAAAACAAAACCTCAGATTTAAATAAAACTGGTGAGAGTAACTGTCAGCTTCTGGGGGACGAGTCTGCAGAAAGGAGCACCATGGACAATACAGTGACTTTGCCTGGACCAGACACAGCGGCTGTTTCTGAGAATAGTGGAGGAGATGCTGGGTGCAGTAGTGCTACAACTATCCTGAAGTCTGCAGTAGCCAAGACTGTGCTTGAACCCAGGAAAGAAGCTGAGTGTTCAAAGCAAGGGGAGAGGGCGGGTCCTGCCTCTGTTGAATCAATGACTGCTATCCCAGCTGAATCAGACTCCCTGCCAGCAGGTTTGATTGTGTCTAAAGACAAGACTGCAATTGGTGTGTCTGTGGGGAAAACTTATGCTGGTGTTGCTGCTATGGGATTTGGGAGAAGGGAGCAGGCAGGGAAGGAGCATGGAAATATTTTATCTTCCTCAATGTTTAAAAGGAGAAATGTTGTGCAGCTCCATTGGGAGGGGGTGGACTTCCTCCACATAGGAGGGCAGTGGTGGGTAAGATTCTGCAGATGGGTTTTAGGCCCACAGATAACTGCGCCCTGATCAGTCCGGCAGGTTCCTATGAGTATGATTTGTCCTTTATCCGTCTGGAGTCTTTGGACATATTTTGGGAGAAGTATGAGCACGTGTGTAGGGACCTGCCGGACTGGAGAGGGCTCATCCCCAAAATGGTGACAGTTCTTGTCCGCAGTGAGTCCATACCACAAGGGGATTGAACTGTATGGTTGAGGAGGTATGGAGACGTCCTGAGCCCCCTAAAGAAGATTTTGGATGGACGGGAGTGGTCTGTGCAGTTAAAGTTAAAAATAAATTGAGAATATTGTCCAGCATCTGCCATCCTCAGCTTTCCTGGGGAGGGACAGGCTGACCATCTTCTACCCAGGCCAGCTAAAGCTATGTAACAAGTCTGGAGATAAAGGGCATCTTACATCCTCCTGTCCCGTGATGAAATGCTCTCTGTGTCTGGGTGAAGGACATTTTGGCAAAGGAATGTAACATTATAAGGTGCAACCTGTGCAATGCAGTTGGACATCCTTATAGTCAGTGACCTGAGGCAATGCATAACAAGCCTGACCATGAGAGTGTTCTTCCGCCTGGACATGGAGGATGCTCAGAGCTCAGAAGCTGGAGTGCCTGTGAGTCCATCTGAGTCTGTGCCAATACCCAATATGTATGTGTCTTTCCAGTCTGTGATGCCCCAGTCTGTGCCAATACCCAATATGTCTGTGTCTTCCCAGTCTGTGGTACCCCAGTCTGTGTGTTCGCCTAGTGTGCCCGTGTCTTCCCAGTCTGTGGTGCCCCAGTCTGCATTTGCCTAGTGTGCCAATGTCTTCCCAGTCTGTAGGGAAGGTATCAGTTACCGAGAATGTGTCCAATGTCTTCTAAAGTTGCAGAGGCAGCAAGAGGTGCTGAGGCAGGTGCATCAAGTGCGGTGCCAGTCCCCCCCTCGATGCTGCAGGGTTTCTATTAAGGATCCTGGGGTGCAGAGGAGTGGGGAGGATGGTGAAGAGGCTGGCCTAGTGGTAGGTAAGGGAAGGGAGAGTAGGGGGGGTGAAGTGGAGGGTAGGAGTGGGGAAGCTTTTGATTCTGGTTTGTCCAAGGATGACATGGAGTGGTTGGAGGATAAAAGGAGGAGGGGCAAAAGAAAGAAGAAAAAAGGGGTTTTGTTTCCTTAAGTCCTAAGGTTTTGCCTTTGTCAAATAAGTTTGGGGTCCTGTCAGATGATGACGATGAGTGGGACTCATTGAGTTTAGCATCCTCTATGGGTGATGAGTGCCAGGGTGCAACGAAGCGCGCTGGTTCTCCAGGAAGAGGGAGTAGTCAGGCTAAGAAACGGCTGCCTCAACTACCCTAATGGCAGTTCCCACTCCGTTAATGGCAGTTCCCACTCTGTGCGCAATTTGATTTGCACCATTTATTATGTTCTTGTTTTGTATAGTCATATTCAATTATTTTGTAAATATGTTTTATTTATTTATTATGCTTTTATTGTATATAAGTTGTTGTTTGTAAGATTTTCAATAAACAAAATTAACTCCTCATAAAGGGCGCAGCAAGTGTACAGACCTGGGAACTCAGCACAGGGATGGTGGGAACCCCTCGTAACGGGCACAGCAGGTGTACAGACCCAGGAACTCAGCACAGGGATGGTGGGAACCCCTCATATTGGACACAGCAGGTGTACAGACCCGGGAACTCAGCACAGGGATGGTGGGAACCCCTCATAATGGGCACAGCAGGTGTACAGACCTGGGAACTCAGCACAGGGATGGTGGGAACCCCTCATAATGGGCACAGCAGGTGTACAGACCTGGGAACTCAGCACAGGGATGGTGGGAACCCCTCCTAATGGGCACAGCAGGTGTACAGACCCAGGAACTCAGCAGAGGGATGGTGGGAACCCCTCATAATGGGCACAGCGGGTGTACAGACCCGGGGACTCAGCAGAGGGATGGTGGGAACTCCTCATAATGGACACATCAGGTGTACAGACCCGGGAACTCAGCACAGGGATTTGGGAACCCCTCATAATGGGCACAGCGGGTGTACAGACCCGGGGACTAAGCAGAGGGATGGTGGGAACTCCTCATAATGGACACATCAGGTGTACAGACCTGGGAATACTCTGCAGTGCTGGAGGACTCTGCTCCTTCCTCTATTTAACTCTCTCTCGGGTGCTGTGGAATTCGGCACTTTCTATCTAAACAAATGGCCAAGTTCCAATGCAGTCTTTGTAATAATCAGATAATGAAGTGCGGAGACTTTTCAATAAATTAGTCTTTATTTGGGATTATCATAAATTGCAGATGACTTCAATAAATGACATATTGGTGATCTCCCATCATGTACCTTCCATTCTCTGTATACAGTGTCTTCGTATTTGACCTCACCAGTTCAGAAGATATATAGAAGTATACATAAGATACAGGGATAGTGTCATGGAACGTCCCATCTCCTGCAGAATTCTGGAGACTGCGGCCTATTTGCCATCTGTTGCTCTCCCATGGAGGGGAATCCTAGGAGGAATGTATTTTTGTGGATATTACCTGTCCAAGGAATGACAATTTGCTTGATGAAAAGTGGAAACATTGTATAAATATACATGTCATGGTTGGATTTACCACAAGGAAATTGAATGCAAAACAAAGAAATGGATAATAGGAGTTATTACCAAATGAAGGTGCACCAACATCCCTAGAACATATCAGTGTAGGCAAGAAAACACAAAGAGGACTGTCACGGTACTAGAAGTCAATAAGGTTGAATATTATTGCCAAATATAATTCACAACCTCCTAAAAAAAATATAAAGGATTGAAAGTCTTGCTTTAAATCTCCTACCCACCTTGCTTATATCTGTGTCATCACAAGATTGATAAATGTCACTTAATCTATTCCAAAAGCTTGAGTGAAGATGATTGATGGCTATTTACCAAAGCTTTTCCTAGACCATCGATGCGCTTTCTATAGATGATCACTGTATTATATAGAACACATGGGGAGGGGATTTATCAAAACTGGAGCAGCTGTGCATGGCAGTAAATCAGCTTCTATGTTTTATTTTCACTTTATCTTTTATTACAAAAGTTTGAGTAAAAATAATCAATGTGATGATGGCTAATTCTCAACGCGTTTCATAGACCAACAGTGCACTTCCTCAGGGGGCACTGTATTATATAGAACGCAGTATGGGGGGAATTTTATCAAAACTGGAGCAGCTGTGCTCGACAGCCAATCAACTTCTGTCTATTATTTTCAAAACTTAACTGAACAAGCTGAAGGTAGAAGCTGATTGGTTGCTATGTACAGGTGCTTCAGTTTCTTTATAAATTCCCTCCCACCATCCATATGTGGTTTGCAGAAAAACACAACTCAACAGATACGATCTGAACAAGGCCTTAGGCTCCATTCACATCTGCCTGTCCCCTGAACGCTCACAAAAGCTTGCATTTTCACGCGCGTTCACGGAATGTGCAAAAAACGTGGTGCCATTCAGCTTCTTTGGTTCGTTTTCACACATAGGGCAGCCCAATCAATTGAATGGACCGCCCTATGTGTGTTGTGTGGAAAAAAATTACGAAAAATGCGCATTTACGTGATGCTAAGATGTAAATGCAGCCTTAACATTTTTTGGTATTATTTACAAAATGTGATGACAAGGATTTAAAACATTTGGTATTGCCACTGTGCTGATACCATAGGTGATCCCTGTATTAATTATATTAATACTTGTATTACATTGATACATTTCTACATTTTAGATAATTACCTCCAGTGATCCCCTGAGGAAGTGCACCGTTGGTATATAAAACGCATCTTCTCATTGATTATCTTTACTCAAAATTGTTTGATGAAAGATAAAGTGATATTATATATTGATCTGTGTTGTGATTGATTAGATATAGACATGGTTGGAAGCAATGAGCAAAAATCAAGACAACCCTTTACATGTTTTATAAAAGTCCCGCTATGTCTGGTGTGCCTTTACAAGCGAGATCTCACAGCCTGGAATTATTTTAACTTAATGGCATAATTCTTTTATAATTCTGCGTACCTAAATCCCTAAGGGCTACTGGGGTCTTTATCTCCCAAGTCTGTGATATTGCAGCCGATGTGTTTTCAGGTTCAAGCTCCGCCCTCTGTAGTGTAGCATGGTTACATTACACAAATTACTACCAGTAAGGCATACCCCACCTCCAGATACACTATGAAAAGCCTGCTGAATGCAGCTGAAGGTTAGAAGTTCTGAAAGTATTTGCCGATATAGCCAGGCGACTAGCATGTTCAGGATGTCAGCCACGGTGGTCTGCTTATCTTACTCGCTGAAGGTTTCTGAAGGTGAACTTCCTGCTGTCCTGAATATTGTTCAGAGTTTCGATTGACTTTCCTTAAACAAAAACCCTGGGCAAAAATGGTCTGTTTTCCCTGAAACTTGCTTTTTATAGAAGATGATTTCAATATGTTGAATCCTTATTTACACCCCGTTCACTTCACCCCCTGCATACCATCTGAAATTCCAAATCAGGTTCACAGTGGGTGCTGAGAGAGCAGGCAAACGGCTGGAGTGAGCTACACTGTCTCTCCTATCTGCAGCCCTGACGGGCTTGTATTTCTGGGGAGGGGGACAAAGCTGGGGATGATTTTAGGCATAGAAAAGGCTGCCCAAAAAAAAAAATTGCAATCAGCCTTTTTTTTCCCCCATTTGCTTTACCCTGTTGTTCATTACAGCTGGAGCTATTATTTCTAAAGATGGCTGAAGGGTTCTAAAATATTGTCCAGCCTTTGGTTTGCCGAACACTGAACTGGTGTGCTGGAAGTGAGGCTGTGATGCAAAAATGAGCTTTTCTGGAGGTGGGGCTGACACGCAAAAGTTAAACGCTAGCTCGGCTGGAGGTGGGGGTGCGACAAAAAAATTAGCTCTGCCGGAGGTGGGGTTGTGAGAAAAAGGTAGCTCTGCCGGAGGTGGGGCTGTAACACAATTGTTAGCTCTGCCAGAGGTGGGGCTGTGACACAAAAATTTGCTCTTCCGAAAGTGAGGCTGTGACACAAAAATTAGCTCTGCTGGAGGTGGGGCTGTGACGCAAAAATTAGCTCTGTGGAGATGGGGCTGTATTGCAAAACTTAGCTCTGCTGGACGTGGGGCTGTGACAGAAAAGTTAGCTCTGCCGTAGGTGGAGGTGTAACACAAAAATGAGCTCTGCCAGAGGTGAGACTGTGATGCAAAAATTAGCTTTGCTAGAGGTGGGGCTGTAACACCAAGACTAAGACTAACTGTGCTGGAAGTGGGGCTGTGATGCAATAATTAGCTCTGCCAGAGGTGGGGCTGTGGCACAAAAGTGAGCTCTGCCGGAGGTGGGGCTGTGACCCAAAAATGAGCTTTTCCAGGGGGTGGGGCTGTGACATCAAAACGAACTGTGCCGGAGGTGGGGCTGTGGCACCAAAGCTAACTGTGCCGGAGGTGGGGCTGTGACACCAAAGCTAACTGTGCCGGAGGTGGGGCTGTGACACAAAGTTAGCTGTACTGGAGGTGGGGCTGTGACTCAAAAGTTGGCTTTGCCAGAGGTGGGGCCATGACACAAACATTAGCTTTGGCACCAAAAAAATAAAGCATTTTGTGTGATTTTTTTTGTAGACGTTTCATAGATGATATTTCCGGACTGGTACCCTGTTTCCCTGAAAATAAGACCTAGCGTAAGTTTCTTCGATGGCTGCAATATAAGCCGTAGTTAAAGCCCTTGTAAAATCATGTAATCCATTCTGTAAAAATATTATATAATATATAATATTATATAATGTGTAGTGTGTCTCCTTGTGTAACTTTATTGTGGAAAATACCTTTTTTACAGTGCCGCTGGTCGCTCACGTGACCCGCTGGAGCTCTTCTTTTCTCCTCCCTGCTGACGTCAGCAGCCTCTCCCTCTGCGCTCGGAGCAGGCTGACATCAGCGGGGATCTTGGCCTCTCTTTCTGCAGTATTCGGAGCAGGAAAGAAAAGCTCCGGCGGGTGACGTGAGCACCCAGCGGCGCTGTTAATAAGGTATTTTCCACAATAAAGTTACACAAGGAGACACATTGCACATTATATAACCTTTTTACAGAACGGATTACATGATTTTACAAGGACTTTAAGATTTGTTTTTGGGATTACAGAATTTCGCAATGCTGACTCCTGAGCTGACAGGGGGAGGAACTTTTTTGAACATACAGTAAATAAATAAGACATCCCCTGAAAATAAGCCCTAGTGTGTTTTCTGTAGCCCAACTTAGTATAAGACCCGGTCTTATTTTCGGGGGAAACACGCTATGTTTTTGATCGTACGTCAATGCTGTTCCCGAATAGCAGATTTGACACATTTACAGTGCTGGGTCCCCACTATCGCACAAGTTCCCAATTTTTGGGCACGTCTTCTGCGTGAACCTCATTGGCTGTCTGGGCACCCAGGGAAATCTGATGTGGAGGCGGAGCTTGCTAAATACCTATAAGTTCCATTGAGTTCCAACAAGTCCGTTCTCCCTCTTTGGCTGCGCTCAGGAAGAACACCAGGCCAATAAAAAAAAAACGAATTTAAAAAAGGTGGAGCTAAACTCTGTGGGAGGGTGGAGGAGGAGCTAAGGTTCAGAGGGGGCGTGCTGGAGGCGGGGCTGTGACATACAAGATAGTTCAGAAAAGTGTGCCCCACTCTAGAATGAATACAAATATATATATATATATATATATATATATATATATATATATATATATATATATATATATATATATATATATATATATATATATATATATATATATATATATATATTGCAGGTTGCTAAATAGAGGCTTTTGTGTTTTAAGCCTGGTGTTCTTTAAGAGGTAAAAATATACAATACATTTCATATACAACACAAATCCTGATTCTTTTGAAAGTAAAAATACAAAAAAAATAATAATAAATCAGTGCTTTCTAATCAGAAAAGAACTGAAAAATAGAAACAAAACTACTTAAATACAATAAATAATAAATAAACGTGAATTAAGCGAGCTGCGGCTTGGTGGGTGATACCGCGGCGTCCATGAAAGGTTACTGTACATCCGCTGGTTCAGATCCCTTTTCCTCCAAACGCCTTTTTTTTTTTTAAAGGGCACCCCAGTCTCTCAATGTACATGGAAGTCACCCGCGGGCTCTGGGCCCGGCTTGATGCAGACACGTGAGGTTATGAGGACGAATAGAAGGAAGGTCCTTCCCCCAAAATTGGTGGTTTTCTATATATAACCACGAAGTCTATAGTTCAGATTTTGGGTCCTGTCCACGTTGCATTGGGTCTTATTTAATTTTTTTTTTACAATTTGCGCTCTTTTTTTTTTTTTTTCTGTTGGCTTTCTTCTAGAATAGGTTTGTTTTTAGGGTGTTTGGTTTCCGGTGAAAGGTGGAAAGGACCCCGGCGAAGGGTCCGGGGACGGCTTCAGCCGGCTGCCAGGCTTTAAGGAGGTCGGCTGTGTTGGCGCTGCTACTAGTTGGGATGCCGGGCCACACGGGGGCCTTCAGGCTCTGGGCGGCGTGGCTCGGCACCAGATTGGTCCCTGTGCTGGGGCTGGGGCTGAGGCTGGGACTGTTGAGGCTGGCAGTGTTGGGCAGGGAGGCCGTGCTGTCGGGCGTCGGGCTGCAGTTGGACTCTTTGGACTCGTCATCCTCGGAGGAGGACCTGGGGTCCGACTTTTTCCCGCTCGAGCCGCTGCTGGAGTTGCTCCCCGATTTGGAGTTGGCCGCTCGCTCCTGCTTGCGGAATTTGGCTCGTCGGTTTTGAAACCAGACCTGAAAAATATAAAACACAAAGACTGAAACTTCTGATTTGTTTCTGAAAGGCACCGTAGCCATAAATTGTGGGTTTGAGTTGGCAAAGAAGTGTAATCAGTTTTTAGTTTTGTTAATGAAATACACTATATTGTCAAAAGTATTAGGACATCTGCCTTTACACACACATGACATCCCAGTCTTAGTCGATAGGGTTCAATATTGAGTTGGCCCACCCTTTGCAGCTATAACAGCTTCAACTCTTCTGGGAAGGCTGTCCACGAGGTTTAGGAGTGTGTCTATGGGAATGTTTCACCATTCTTCCAGAAGTGCATTTTTGAGGTCAGGCACTTATGTTGGACAAGAAGGCCTGGCTCGCAGTCTCCGCTCTAATTCATCCCAAAGGTGTTCTATCGAGTTGAGATCAGGACTCTGTGTAGACCAGTTAATGTTCCTCCACCCCAAACTCACTTATCCATGTCTTCATGGACCTTGCTTTGTGCACTTGTCCAAATCATTTGGTGGAGGGGGGATTATGATGTGGGGTTGTTTTTCAGGGGTTGGGCTTGGCCCCTTAGTTCCAGTGAAGGGAACTCGTAAGGCGTCAGCATACCAGGACATTTTGGACAATTTCATGCTCCCAAATTTGTGGGAACAGTTTTGGGGATGGCCCCTTCCTGTTCCAACATGACTGCGCACCAGTGGACAAAGCAAGGTCCATAAAGACATGGATGAGCGAGTTTGGGGTGAAGGAACTTGACTGGCCTGCACATAGTCCTGACCTCAACCCAATAGAACACCTTTGGGATGAATCAGAGTGTGGGCTACGAGGCAGGCCTTCTCTTCCAACACCAGTGCCTGACCTCACAAATGCGCTTTTGGAAGAATGGTCAAACATTCCCATAGACACACTGCTAAACCTTGTGGACGGCCTTCCCAGAAGAGTTGAAGATGTTATAGCTGCAAAGGCTGGGCCAACTCAATATTGAACCCTACGGACTAAGACTGGGATGTCATTAAAGTTCATGTGCGTGTGGATGCAGGCGTCCCAATACTTATGACAATATAGTATACATTTGTAAGTGCGATGTTTGGTTTTCAGCACCATTTCTCAGAGAGGGCTGACAACGCTTTAAGGCCGCTGCTGAAATTCGGGCAGTGTGGTCACGCTCCCCCCCACATTGCTTAGGGGGACTGATACTGTGCTGGTCCTGGAGGAGGAAGTGACTCGGCAGCTCCCAAGAGTCTTCACCCCCACTGTGGAAATCCGGGACTGGAGTAACAGCATGACTGCCTAAAGCCTAACTAAATTTTTATTAAAATCCTCCCAGCCTGGCCTTAATGCATTACTTCTTTTTCTCCACAAGATGACCTCAGTCTTCTGGGTTGAATGACTCCCAGCATCGCTGAGGATATACTATGACTACAGGGTGTCATAGACCCCTCGGCCAAGGGGGCATCACTGCAGCACCCTGCATTCAAAGCGTATTCGCCACATGATCGCTGCTCTCTGCCTTACGGAGGTCTGTCCATGGCCAGCAGAAGGTCTAAGGAGGATCCAGTGGGTTGTGTGACCAGCCAGATATACATTAAAAAATCTGGGGGGGTGGGAGGTTCTCCGTTTTACTCTACTATACAGATATCAAAAAACATTGTGTTACATTTCTGTGACCCAACAACATTTCTAGAAATTTCTATCAATCTTTAGGAGCTGATGAGTGTTGAATAACTGCCATAAAGTTCTGATAGTAAGGGGGGGGGGGGGGGGGTAGCAGTCCTATTGAAGGATGTTACAGGAAGTCTCCTGTGAGCCTCCTTTGTCCTAAAAAGGTGGCTAACAGCTAACAAGTACCGCACTTCACAGCAAATATAATGTAAAACTTTTGATAAACAATGAAACATACAATTAAACATTGTTTTAATATATATTTTTTATAACTTGGGAAATCTTGCAAGAATATTTATGAATTATGGCCAACCTTTCATCTAGAGCTGTCCCCCTGCAGTGCCTCTTCTTCACCATAAGATGTCCTCAGTCTTCTGGATTGAATGACGCCCAGCATGACTGAGGACATACTATGAGTGCAGGATGTCATAGACTCCACCCCTGAGGAGGCACCGCTACCACACAATGCAGTCAAAGTGTATTGGTGCAAAGAGCGGTGCTGATGTCACTGCACATCATTTACTATCGGGAGAACAGAAGAATCTACCAAGTCACATGATTTGCTTTATAAAAAAAAGCATAAAATTAATTTCAATTAAAAAAAAAACCTAAATTAAATATTGTGTTTTTCTTTTTTATTTGGGAAATTTTGCAAGAATAATTATTAACAGCCAACTCCACTCAAATCCACTCAAATCCAATGTTTGTGCTTTGTGTGGTTGTGTGCAAATGCCGTGACGACCTCCACCCTGGCGGTGAGATCCCCCAGCTCTGTTGTCCTCAGTCCTCAGACAAAGAATGGTGTCACCCTCTCCCCATTTGTTGAGGCCTTGTGGGAGGGGCAAAGACACAAACCACTTCAAGGAAACACACTCACTAAATTCTCTATTGGCGATTCAAATCATTGGCTTTCTAACATTTCTTTGCGAGTTGCTGACCCTTGGGCTCAGGTTCCAGGGTTGTCATCCTGACCCCCCCTACTTACTCCTTTGTGAGTTGTTGACCCTTGGGTTCAGGTTCCAGGGATGCCATCCTGATCCTCCTCCTTACTACTTGGTGAGTTGCTGACCCTTCAGTTCAGGTTCCGGGGCTGCCATCCCGCTCCTTACTACTTGTTGAGTTGCTGACACTTGGGTTCAAATTCCAGGGCTGCCATCCTGACCCCCATCCTTACTACTTGGTGAGTTTCTGACCCTTGGGTTCAAATTATAGGGCTGTCATCCTGATCTCGCTCCTTACTACTTGGTGAGTTTCTGACCCTTGGGTTCAAATTACAGGGCTGTCATCCTGATCTTGCTCCTTACTACTTGGTGAGTTGCTGACCCTTGGGTTCAACTTCTAGGGCTGTCATCTTGACACCCCCATCCCTACTACTTGGCGAGTTGCTGACCCTTGTGTTCAGGTTCCAGGGTTGTCATCTTGACCCCCCCTCCTTACTACTTTGAGTTGCTGACCCTTGGGTTCAGGTTCCAAGGCTGCCACCCTGACCCCCATCCTTACTAGTTGGTGAGTTGCTGACTCTTGGGTTCAGGTCCCAGGATTGTCATCCTGACCCCCCCCCCCCTCCTAACTACTTGGTGAGCCGATGACCTACACATCCTGAAATGTCACTGGCTCCATGGTTGTTCTGAGCCATTGGCTGAGCAAGTATTGGGAGAATAAAGATGACAGCCCTGGAACCTGCTCCATCACCAACAACTCACAATGGCCCACCCAATTATGGAGGCCTCCATTATTGACCTGCTTCTGAAAACCTTTAACCTGGATGTGCCCGGCTTAAATATTTATTAGTCACCGGTTCAAACATCCAACAAGTGTAATTATGAAATAAAAACTTTTCTGTACCACTCAAAACTGAAAAGAAAACCCTTTAGACTGGGGTTAGGTGGGGCTGTTTACCTGCACCCGGGCCTCTGTCAGGTCTATCTTGAGTGCCAGCTCTTCTCGGGTGTAGATATCAGGGTAGTGGGTTTCCGCAAAGACTCTCTCCAGCTCCTTCAACTGTGAGCTGGTGAAGGTGGTCCGGATCCTCCGCTGCTTCCTCTTCTCGTTGATGCTGGACGGGTCTGAGAAGAACTTGTAGGGGACTGTCGGAGAGAAAGAGACACCACCATCAACCCAACATTCGTACGACACCCATCAGTACAGAAATAATAGTGCCCATACATGGATTCTCACAAACCCCAAAGTCTGCCCCCTTGTGGTATGTTGAATCTGTAACTAAAACTGTAAAACATCTGTAGATCCTGCCAGAAATCCATTGAGCTAATACCTTCTTGTGCTCTCTGCCTGTGCTGAGCTCTTATCGGTTATATTGTTTCCAGCTCTGTCTGTGGGCTAAAGAATACTTCTCCTTATCTATATATAGAGGAGAGAGGGGAGGTGTTCTGTAGTCTTGTCCCAGCATGACCACACTACATAGATGTGGTGGCTGCATTTGTTTTCAGTCATTGCATTTTTATGTTCAATATTCTCTTAAGTACGTTGTAAAAAAAAATGTTTTTATTTTTCTACCATTATTATTATTATTATTATTACTACTATTATTATTGTTATTACTACTACTACTATAATTATTATTACTACTATTATTACCATTGCTATTACTACTACTATTATTATTACTACTACTATTATTATTATTATTGCTATTACTACTACTATTAATATTACTACTACTACTACTACTACATTTTCTTTTATTACTATTACTACTAAAGTTATTGTTATTATTATTACTACTAAGACTATTATTTTTATTACTATTATTATTATGACTACTACTGCTACTACTATTATTATTATTATCATTATTATTAGCCCATTATAGAAGGAGAGACTTTTTAAGGCCTCCCTAGCACAGAGGGAGAATGTTCTAACATGATAGCATAATAAAAGTCATCATCATCATTATATAATAAAACCAACATGATAACATAATATAATATTAATAATACTAATGTTTATGTGAAACATTTTATATATTTTTTTGTTCTTTTACCTAATACATAAAATAAAAATTATAATTGAAAAATAAAAAATAGAATTTAACATAAGTTCAGTTTGCACAGTCATTATATTTTTATGTTCAACATTCTTTTAAATCACATTTAAAAAAAGTTTTAATTATTGCTATTAATTTTATCATCATTATTACTACTACTTTTATTACTATTATTTTTATTTTTACTATGTATTATTATTATCGCTGCTACTACTATTATTATTATCCCATTATGGATGGAGAGGCTTATTAAAACCTCCCTAGCACAGAGGAAGAATGTCCTAACACGATCGCATAATAATAGTCATCATCGTCATCATCATATAATAACAACAACATGATAACATAATATAATATTAATAATACTAAAGTTTATGTGCAACATTTTATATATTTTTTTGTTCTTTTAACTAATACATAAAAGAAGAATTATAAATGAAAAATAAAAAATAGCATTTAACATAAGTTCGGTTTGCACAGTCATTATATTTTTATGTTCAACATTCTTTTTAATAATAAAAAGGAGTTATTATTATTATTATTATTTTTATCATCATTATTATTATTACTACTACTTGTATTATTATTGCTACTACTACTATTATTATTATCACTACTACTACTACTACTATTATCACTAATACTACTACTACTACTATTATTATTATTATTATTATTATTATTATTATTATTATCACTAATACTATTATTAATAATTACACTAATATTATTACTATTATTCTTAATTGCCCACTATGGAAGGAGAGGCTTATTAAAGCCTCCCTAGCACAGAGGAGGAATGTTCTTACATGATAGCATAATAATAGTCATCATGATAAGATAATATAATAGTATTAATACTAATGTTTATTTGCAATATTGTATGATTTTTTTTTCTGTTAACAGATAAAATAAGAATTATAAAAAAAAATAGGATTTAACGTAAGTTCTGTTTGCACAGTCATTATATTATTATGTTCAACATTCTCTTAAATAAAAAAAAAGTTTTTATTATTACTATTATTTTTATCATTATTTTTTTTACTACTACTACTATTATTATTACTACTATCAATACTACAATTATTAACTGCTTTTGAAGGAGGGACATATTAATGCCTCCCTACCATGGAGGAAGAATGTCCTAACATGATAACATAATCAACATCATCATCATTTAATACCATGATAACATAATATAATAATTGTCATCATAATAAACACAATAAATCATAATAACCTGATAATATAATATTGAAAATGTTACTGACAAAGATAATTAGTGATGTCAGAGGTAAGTACAGACACCAGTTGGCACTGACATATCATGGCTGGATCTGACCCCATTGGAGGTCCAGGACATTCATGACAACACTAAAAATTTCAGTCTGTATGCCCCGCCCCTTTTCACACTAGGCCCTCATCTCCGCCGCGAGAATGGCTGGTACAAGCTGTTGTGGCACAGTTCCTTAGAGAGGTACACGGTGTATAAGATGAGGAGAGGAGTTCATACAGGTCCACTCCACCCATTGCTCCGGGAGGGGGCGCAGTAAGGCGGGGGGGTGCACGCTCTTCCTCTTGATGTATTAGCACAACGCATGAAAATGCATATTTTGCACATTAGTGCACTGCCATGCCATTCATTCCTAATCACTCCCACCCCAACGCACCAGCCACCAGAAATGTCTTGAGGCACACCACAACCCTCGCTAACACATGACCAGATGCACAAAAAAATATATATATATATTACATGCCCCTTTTTTGGTGCATTAGGCATCCCATTCATATGAATAGGAGGCTTTAAGATAACATGCGGCATAACGTTCCTCAGCCTAAAGAGCCGCCCCTGTGCGGTGCTAAGGAAGCAGCACCTGCCTATGTAGTGAGAAGATACGCACCGATATTACAATCTATACAGGAGATTTAATGACATTAACACATCTGACATTTAGTTACATTTCACATTCTTCTGTAGATCTTTAGAAGGACAATAAGTTCCCTTTCAGCTCCCAGCTTCACACTGTACGCACAGCCTGGGCCCCTGCGGAGCCAATATTGGCTGCCCTGGGACAGTTCAGTGATGCAAATTCCTGGGGAATTAGCGGTTTCTTTGAAGCCGTAATCCTTTCTGGCATCTAATCCTCAGCAGGGGACTTTGTAGGGGGCAGAAAAAAGGGCATTCTGAGATGGGCCCTACACAGCTCAATCTGAGCACTGCAAACAGCAAGCAGTCCATAGAAGAATTAAAGGTTAAGATTTGGAAGGAGGAGGGAAGGGATGAAACACCTTATTGTAAACTGCATACATCTGTTTCAGACTTTTTGGTCATCAGTGTATGAAAAACCATGGCTTCTATGGCATAGGGCTTGGGATCCAACGAGACAGAATAACCTTACATTTTTTAACCCTTTTTAGCCATACAAATTAGGTTTTTGCTGATCCAATATGCCATCAATGATATTACAATGCCCATGTGGACCCAACACCATCTTCTTATATTCTCTGCTACCATCTCACATTCTCAAGCTGTTAGTGTTCAACAGAGAAACTGGCTTAGGAACTGAGCAAGGAACCAACCAAGAAACCAACCAAAGAACCAGACAATGAACCAACTGAGGAACTGACCAAAACACCAACCAAGGAACCGACTGAGGAACTGACCAAGGACACATACCAAGCAACTGACCAATAAATTGACCAAGGAACCAACTAAGGATCCTACTAAGGAACTAACCAATGAACCGATCGAAGATCTGACCAAAGAACCGACCAAAGAACTGACCAATGAACCAACTAGTCAACCAGCAAGTTTACCAACCAAGGAACCAACTGAGAAACTGACCAAGAAACCAACCAAGGAACTGGCCCAGGACCATACAGAGGAACTGACCAATAAACTGACCAAGGAACCAACTGAGGATCCTACCGAGGAACTCACCAATAAATCGACCACGGAACTGACCAATGAGCTGACCAATGAACCAACTAATCAACCAACAAGTTTACCAACCAAGAAACCGACCGAGCACTGACCAAGTAACCAACCAAGGAACTGGCCGAGGAACATACTGAGGAACTGAGCAAGGAACCAACTGAGAATCCTACCCAGGAACTGACAAATGAAACCTACCAAAGAACTTACCAATGAACCGATCAAAGAACTGACCAATGAACCAACTAGTAAACCAACAAGTTTACCAACTGAGGAACTGACCAAGAAATCAACCAAGGAACTGATCAAGAAACTGACCAATAAACTGATCAAGGAACCAACTGAGGATCCTACCAAGGAACTGACCAATGAACTCACTGAAGAATTGACCAATGAACCAACTAGTCAACTAAAAAGTTTACCAACCAAGAACTGACCAAGAAACTAACCATAGAACTGACCGAGGAACATAAAGAGGAACTGACAAATAAACTGACCAAGGAACCAAAAAAGGATCCTACCGAGGAACTGACCAATGAACCGACCAAACAACTGACCAATGAATCAACTAGTCAACGAACAAGTTTACCAACCAAGGAACCAATCGAGGAACTGATCAAGAAGTCAACCAAGGAACTGGTCCAGGAACATACCAACAAACATACAGAGGAACTGACTAATAAACTGACCAAGGAACCAACTAAAGATCCTACTGAGGAACTGACCAATGGACTGACCAAGAACTCACCAATGAACCAACTAGTCAGCCAACAAGTTTACCAACCAAGGAACTGGCCGAGGAACTGACCAAGAAACCCATAAAGGAACTGGCCGAGGAACTGACCAATGAACTAACTAAACAACTGACCAATGAACCAACTATTCAACCAGTAAGTTTACCAACCAAGGAACCGACCAAGTAACTGACCAAGAAACCAACCAATAAAATTAACTTATAATAAATATATATTTTACTTAAATATACGATCTAAAAAACAAATTTATTATAAAAAATATTAAATCTATAAATTAAGGATAATCCTGTATCATAAAAGAAACTATAAATTCATAAAAATATTACTGGAGTAAAAATTATGATGAAAACATTTCATTCATAATTTGGGAATAATATTTTATTATATTTTTTATATTTAATTACTACATTATATTTGATATTTTGTATATTCAGTAAAAGTAACTACAAATTAATAAAAAATTACCTGAATATTATATCTAAAATAAAAATGTATTGTAAATTCAGCATAATCATATAACATCAACAACTACAAGTTGATAAAAAATATTACTGGAGTGAAATTTAATTAAAAAAAAAATTATGAAAAAAAATATAATTCATAAACTAAGCATAATACTATATCATGAAAGAAACTACAAATTGATTTAAAAAAATGTGACAGGATTAAAAATAAATAAAAAATAGTATTAAAATATTTCCTTTGTAAATTAAGCATAATTACGAATCTTAAAAGAAACTGCAAATCAATAAATTTGACTTAACTAGAAATAGTTAAAATGAAATGAATAATGAAAAATAAAATATAAAAATATATATATATTTATGTATACATACATAAAATATTTCATTCATAAATTAGGCATAAGCATTTATCATAAAAGTACATTTAAAAAATAATATCACTTGAATAAAACTATTTAAGGAAAAAAGTTACTACCAAAATATAAATAAATATGAGTAAAATATTACTCAAGTAAAAATAATACACATTTTAATTAAAAAAAAAAAAAAAAATATATATATATATATATATATATATATATATATATATATTAGTAAAAAAAAAAAAAAAAAGTAAAAAGGGGACAGAAATGATTTCTCCTCCAGCTTTGATGGAATAGATAATTCATGTCAGGGTGTGAACTTCTTCCTTGTGACGTCATATATTCATTAATGTCTGGTTAGCCCATATATGACTTATTTATGAAGATGAGATCACTATAAATGTACATTTGGGATATTATCTCTTCCTCTGTGATATAATGTAACACTTCCCCCTTTTTTTTTTCCAGACTCAATTTCCGCTATGGATTCTGTTAAATCATAACGTTCGACCCGGTAAAACCTCGGCTCACCCCAAAAAAAGTTTAACAAATTGTATGGGTCTTGGTGCGTTTACACCTGGGGGCTCGGCTTGTTAACGCATTGTGCTTTATTTTTTTTTTTATAACAATAATGTGCGTTGAATTTAGCCCGCCCATTCAAAGGAGTGAGCTAGCAATGCACCACAGCGCCCAAAAACATGTACATGCGCCATTTTCTGTAACACTACGGCGGGTCGTGGTGGGCTGCAACGCATGTGCATTGGGCTGTGTTGTCTCAATGCGTTGAGATGCCATTCAAAATATCTTATTTTGCGCATCCATACTCCGCTTTGGCCTTGTTGGAGCGAATCTGACAGATAAGGCGCAACATCTCGATTTTGCAAAACCAGACAGTAACACTGTAGATAGTGTCATTGACGAGTAGCCAGCAGTGGAAAATCTGGGCTTTTCATGCCTTATCTCTAATTAGATAGTTGGGAGGGTTGTGTGACCTCAGGGGGCAAGATAATCCCTCACACAGACCTCCCCGGGGGGGGGGGGGGGGGGGGGGGGGGGGGGGGGGTTACATTAGCACTGCTCTGTATTATTAATGGGGGCAATAATAGACAAGGCGGAAAGCATGTCACTTTATTAAATTAGTGAACTGCTGCATGTCCCAGTACTCTTTTCCTAGGGATTGATTTCCTCCCAGAGAAAATTTTATCAAGTTGTTTTTAGTAATAATAATATTAATAAATAAATTAAATAATAATATTAACAATAATAGTTAAATAGTTAGTCTGGTTGAAAAAAAAAGACACAAGTCCATCTAGTTCAACCAATAAAAAAGGGAACACAAAAAAAAAATTTTTTTTTTTTTTACAATCCTATATAAAAAACCCTATACTCACAGTTGATCCAGAGAAGGAAAATAATAAATACATGAAATAATAATTAAGTAATGTTTAGTAATAGTACTAATAGTAATAAGAATAAATACATTAAATAATAAGACTAATAATAATAATAATAATAATAATAATAATAAAAATGCATTAAATAATAATTAAATAATGTTTAGTAATAGTACTAGTAGTAATAAGAGTAGTTTTTAGTAATAATAATATTAATAAATAAATTAAATAATAATATTAACAATAATAGTTAAATAGTTAGTCTGGCTGAAAAAAAAAGACACAGGTCCATCTAGTTCAACCAATAAAAAGGAGGAAAAAAAACTATTTTTTTTTTTTTTTTTACAATCCTCTATACAAAACCCCATACTCACAGTTGATCCAGAAAAGGAAAATATTAAATACATTAAATAATAATTAAGTAATTTTTAGTAATAGTACTAATAGTAATAAGAATAAATACATTAAATAATAAGACTAATAATAATGATAAAAAAATGCATTAAATAATAATTAAATAATGTTTAGTATTAGTGCTAGTAGTAATAAGAATAAATAAATAAAATAATAATAATAAATACATTAAATAATAATAAAGTATTTTTTAGTACTAATACCAATAGTAATCATAATAAATACGATTCATAATAATAATTGCAATAAATAATAATGAAGTAATTTTTAGTAATAGTACTAATCGTAATAAGAATAATACATGAAATAATAATAATAATAATAATAATAATAATAATAATAATAAAAATGCGTTAAATAATAATGAAGTAATTTTTAGTAATAGTACTAGTAGTAATAAGAATAAATGAATTAAATAATAATTATAATAAAAAATACAATAATAATAAAGTAATTTTTCGTACTAATAGTAATAATAATAAATACAATTAATAATAATAATTGCATTAAATAATAATGAAGTAATTTTTAGTAATAGTACTAATCGTAATAAAAATAAATACATGAAATAATAATAATAATAATAATACTAATAAAAATGTGTTAAATAATAACAAAGTAATTTTTAGTAATAGTACTAGTAGTAATAAGAATAAATGAATGAAATAAATATAATAAAAAAATACATTAAATAAAAATAAAGTAATTTTTTTTGTACTAATAGTAATAATAATAAATACATTAAAAATAATAAGAATACAAAATAAATAGAATAATGATAATAAAAATACTAATAATAGTGATTTTTAACTATAATAATAATAACAGTAATAATAAAATTAATAATAATATTCATATATGATATAATGTACATTGGCTTTGTAAGGATATAGTCCACGGTGGAGCCGCGTCACCATATAAATATGAACGACTGCAGACCAAATGCATTTGCGAAGGTCGCAGATCTCCGGGAGGAATGCAGATATCATTATCGCACGTGTATGTTGCATTTCTGCTGCTAATGCACACAAAAGTGCACAGGGACGTTGTGCTTTAAAATGCACCACAATGAGACGGGTGGTTCCTGTCTATGCGTCTTGGTGTGACGTAACGCACGTACATTGGGGTGGCCTTACCATTAAGACCTTGGAGTCCCAGTGAGTCACATTAACATGCGTTTTTCTTCATGCTTTAACATGTATTGGTCAGGTCATTGAAATAGACATGCGCCATTTTTTTTTTTTGCAGCACAGTTCTCCATGACGCACGGTAGCACACTATCATGCGTTGTGGTGCAATACAACGCATGCGGGTTGGGGCGGTGTTGACTTATTGCGTTGGGGAGCCATTCAAACTGAGTGGCGCCGGAATGCATTAGCGCAGGCGACATGCGTTGCAGTAACACTCGTGTTGGAAAAGCAGGCGCCCACCGAATATGTCTTACCGCGTGCTGCCAAAACGCACAAATGGGAAACCCATTTGGAGAATTTTCTTATTGCCAGTGGGCGGGGCTTAGCCTAAATAACAACCGATCGAACCTTGGGGCAGATTTTTTTGTCAATTTTATCCACTTCCGATCAGTTTTTCATCTCAAAAAGCTCTGAAAGGATCAATGTGACTCAATACTGATAGCTTGAAGCCGAAAAAAAGATGGAAATGATCGGCGTGGGTTGCCTTGATATATTCGTATTCTCCACCAAAAAATGGCTTCAAAGTGGCTGAAATTGGCACAAATATGGCACAAAATTTAAGAAAGCGATTGAACTTTCCATTCCATCTTGTGTCGAAGACTACATGGAGACAGGATGGAAACTGACCTGATGGAACCCAGTAAAAACATTTTACAAAATTGTTGTTTTTTTTCTAGTTTTTGATTCAATCTTTAAATCTTTTTGATCCATTTTCTTTTATTAAATTTAATTTTAATACATTTTTTTCAAATTTTAATTCAATTTAAGCCTTTAATTTTTTTTCATCTTTTTGATACTTTTTTTTAATTGAAATTTAATTTTAATACATTTTTTTCAAATTTTAATTCAATTTAAGCCTTTACATTTTTTTTATTTATCTTTTTGATCATTTTTTTAAAATGAAATTTAATTTTAATACATTTTTTTCAAATTTTAATTCAATTTAAGCCTTTAATTTTTTTTTTCATCTTTTTGATACTTTTTTTAAATTGTAATTTAATTTTAATACATTTTTAAAAAAAAATTAATTCAATTTAAGCCTTTAATTTTTTTTTTCATCTTTTTGATACACTTTTTTTAAAATTGTAATTTAATTTTAATACATTTGTTTCAAATTTTAATTCAATTTAAGTCTTTAATTTTTTTTTTCATCTTTTTGATCAATTTTTTTTTATTTAATTGAAATTGAATACTTTTTTTTTCAAATTTCAATTACATTTTTTTAATCTTTTTTTGATATTTTTTTTTTTTAATTAAGTTTAATTTTAATACATTTTTTTTTTCAAATTGTAATTTAATTTAAGTTTAAAAACAAAGCGAATTAATAATTATAATTAAAAAAAATAACATTGAAAAAAATAAAGTAATTTTTTGTACTAATAGTAAAAATAATAAATACATAAAAAATAATAACAATACAAAATAAATAGAATAATAATAAAAATACTAATAATAGTGATTTTAACTATAATAATATGTTCTTATATTTTTGATCAATTTTTTCGTCCTTAACAATTTTGAGCTTGTGGTGGGCTTCGTTAGTTGTGATTACTGGAGATTTTATGTAGCAATTCTGGTTAAAGGAAAATCAAAATGAACTGAAAATCTTTTCAAATTTTTACAAATCCTGGACTTTTACACTGATATAATTTTGCAGGAAGTGCAAGAAGTAGGAGGGGGGGGTTATAGTGTAATAAAATAATTGTGTTCCCTATAGTGCCTGTGTTGCCCATATAAACCAACCAGATTGCAGCTGTCATTCCTCTAGTGAAGGATAAACAAAGGCGAACATCATCCCGTCACCTGCACCCCCCCCCCCCCAAATATCTGCACATTATCTTAGCAGCAATCAGTGCAGCACTTCAGGCTATAGAGATACAAAGGTTCCCTGTGTACACAGCACATGTACACCAACAATCCCAATACTCTCATCAATTACCACCAAAATTGTTTAGTTGCTATTCAAAATTTTAAGTTCAATTTCAATTAAAATTTTAAATTTAACATTTTAGAGAGAATTTCTGAATTTCGTTAATAGGAATCAGTTCATACCAGACTATCTTTGTAGCAGCATTTGTTATACTGCAATTTGTGTGGTAATAGGTAAAATAAAATAATTTTATTAACATATTTTGAATTGATGTAGCAAAAAAAAAAATAATTCTAAAAGATTGGATTTTATTAAATTAAATGTTTACAAAAATTTCACTGCCATAGAAATGTCCGTTGTAAACAATATTTAACAAAATGAATAGGTGTAATAAGATTGGGGAGAAAGGTGTGCAGTAAATTCTGTACTGTAGTGTTCGATTTTAGATATTGTGATCAACTGAATTAAATTTACTTTAAAAATATTAGTATAGTAATTTCTTCATGATTTATAAATCCTGTATAATAATAATAATAGTAATAATAATAATAATAATAATGATTTGCTATAACGTCATTTTGATGTATAATATTTTAACACTCACAAAGGTAAAGTTACACACATATATATATATATATGTTAGTATAGTAATTTCTTCATGATTTATAAAACCTGTATAATATTAATAATAATAATAATTTGCTATAACATCATTTTGATGTATAATATTTTAACACTCACAAAGGTAAAGTAATATCTATATATATATATGTATATATATATATATAGATATTACTTTACCTTTGTGAGTGTTAAAATATTGTAACAATATGATATTTTATATATATATATATATAAAAAAATATATATTATTATTATTTTTTTTATATAAAATATCATATTGTTACAGTACAATAGCAGTAACAAAGTGATATTTCATATCTATAAAAACATATATATATATATATATATATATATATGAAATGTTTTAATTTTGTTTTTTAAATATAACTATTTAATTTCTATTGTAGATATAAAGTAACAAAGTGATATTTCATTCCTCTTTAAAAAAAAAAAACTATCCATATACATATCTATCTATCTATCTATCTATCTATCTATCTATCTATCTATCTATCTATCTATCTATCTATCTATCTATCTAATCTATCTCTATAGATAGATATCTATATATCTATATATCTATAGATAGATATAGATCTGTATCTATAGATAGATAGATAGATAGATAGATAGATAGATAGATAGATAGATAGATAGATAGATAGATATTTTTTCATTTTATAAATATATATCACTTTGTTACTTTATTACTACAATTAGAAATGTAAGAGTTATACGAAAACAAGTTTTTTTTATTGGATATTTTTTCCATAACATAAAATAAAAAGATAAAATAGTACAATCATTGAAAACATATTACAATGTTCTTGCGATATCGTGACATCAGAATTTAGTGACGCTATCAGGATATCATGCTCTTACAGTAATAGATAGCATAAAAAAAAATTGTTCCAATAGATACTGGTATGCTAGCGATTTATTAATTTTCTCTCTGAATTTTGAATGAATTTTAGTGAAATAATGCTCTAGTAAACGAATAAACTTATAAAGAATAATTGTAATCCTTATACTTTATATTTGTATTGCTATTATTTCATCCTCTTTTTAGGTAGTGTACAAAGTGAAAGAATGAAAAATAATACCTGCACTTTGTGTGGCACACTCAAAATAAAATGTATTTCTCTTATAAAAAGAATGAAAGATAAATAAATAATTAAAATGTATTCCTCTAATAAAAAGAATGAAAAAATGCTTTTAGATTTCTAATAAAAATTATTTTAAAAAGAAATGAAATGTATTCCTCTAATAGAAGGAATGAAAAAAAGGAAATACAATGTATTCCTATAATAAAAAGAATGAAAAAAAAGGAAATACAATGTATTCCTCTAATAAAAAGAATGAAAAAAAGAAATAAAAGGTATTCCTCTAATAAAAAGAATGAAATAAAGAGATAAAATGTATTCCTCTAATAGAAAGAATGAAAAAAAAGGAAATACAATGTATTCCTCTAATTAAAAAAAAATAAAAAAATAAATAAAAGGAATTCTTCTGATAAAAAGAATAAAAAAAGAAAA
This sequence comes from Aquarana catesbeiana, assembly GCF_042186555.1. NCBI lineage: Eukaryota > Metazoa > Chordata > Amphibia > Anura > Ranidae > Aquarana > Aquarana catesbeiana. Next base: position 17,730,996 of record NC_133325.1, on the reverse strand, counting down.
AAAAGAAAATGTCTTCTTCTACAGTAATTGAGGTTATTAACGTAATCACAAAAATATTGTTTTTAATATTAAGCTGATAATATTTGTAGTGACATTTTAATCATTATGATATCATCATTTGATATTGACATAGCAATGGAACAATAAAACAGTTTTATACTGAATGTTATTTTTTTTTTTTTTTTTTATCTAACAAAGGTTATTTTGTTTTGTTTTTTTCAAATACAGAAAAATACCATTTGCATCAAATATATTTTGATATTTACAATAATCCAAAAGGACTGTATACTTTAAACTACCTACTACAATTAACACATAACTGTTCACAAATAAACAAAGATCTCTTCTTGTTCTCGATAATAACAGCCAGTAAATCAACCGCTTCACAAAATACTGATTTTATAATGATAAGAGAGTTTTCTACTAATTTATGTACAGAAAATTTAGGTTGATATTTGTGTTTTTTTTGGTGATATCTGTGTATGTTATGGTAAAACCTTCAGAAAGAGTCATTTTTAATATATTTCTTTACATATTTATTAAATACTGATATATTATTAGTGTGAAGGGAATAAAATGTATTAGTAGAAGGTTAACAAATCTAATAAATGAATGAGTGATCTGGTTAAACAACAATAGCACTGCTATTTAACATTCAATAATATAAATAAAAATGATAATAAACAATAATAACACACTATTATTAATATATCATATAATATAATATAAATAACAATAAAAATTACAAATAAATACTATTATTTAATAGACTTCACAGCATTGTAGTTTTATAGTGACTTACAGATTTTATACTGATAATATAAAAAAAAAAAAAAATTAGAAATATAAACATTTGCCAGTGATTTGGAGCTTTCCTACTCAACCACTAATAGTTTAAGAGGCAGGTGATATATAACACAACATGTAAAGATCTCATAATAATTGAATTTATTGCACATCCTGGAATAAAAATTGTGGGTGGGACAAGGTTTTAATCGTATATCGTGATGTAATATCATACGCCTTGATAGTGAAGTATTGTGATGTAATACAGAGTTAGAATGGATAATGTTTTTGAATTATTGGGTGGGACAGGACAGGAACGGGCGATCGTAAACGGATAATGAATGAAATAAATAATGGGGGGGTTTTATTGTACACCTCGGTGATGAGGGACAGTCATAATTTTGCTGTGCAATACAGTCATCATGGCTGATTGAATAACATACTGCTCTGAGTTATTGGAGTATTAGGAGACAGAATGTGATGTTGGCACCTAATAAAGTTATAATAATTGAATAAACATATCCCACCCCTGAGTTGTTGTGGTGTTAGGGACAGTTAGCACTCCGCTGTGTAATAAAGTTATAATCGTTGATTGTATGAGTTATCGGGGTGAGAATGACAGTCAACGGTAATAAAGTCGCAGTTGTGGATTGCATGCTACTCATCTCTAATACTACTCAGGTGAGGGGGACAAACTGTTGTTAGTAGTGCAATAAAGTTATAATTATTCTAACAAGTTATTAGGCAAATAATGTGCAATGTAATGGAGGTTATAATTAAATGAGTTATTTATTTGCACCTCTGAGTTATTAGGGTAATAAGAACAGTTTGGACTTGGCAATGCCATAAAGTTGCAATTATTCTTCAAAGTTATTGGACGGGAGGTTTGCATTGCTACAAGGTTATGATTAGTTGTATATTTTCACCCCTGAGTTATTAGGGTATTAGGACCAGTTTACATTGTGCAGCGTCACAAAGTTACAATTATTTGTTCAGGTTATTGAATGAGAGGTTTGCATTGCCACAAGGTAATAATTAGCTGAATAAATATATAATTTCACCTCTGTGTTATTCGGGTAATAAGAAAAGTTTATACTTGGCAGTGTCATAAAGTTGCAATTATTCTTCCAAGTTATTGGATGAGAGGTTTGCATCGTTACAAGGTTATAATTGGCTGAATATAAGTTTTCACCCCTGAGTTATTAGGGTATTAGGACCAGTTTATATCTGGCAGCATCATAAAGTTACAACTATTATTTCAAGTTATTGGACGAGAGGTTTGCATTGCTACACGTTTATAATTAGTTGGATGTATATTTTCACCTCTAAGTTATTAGGGTAATAAGACCAGTTTAGACTTGGCAATGCCATAAAGTTGCAATAATTCTTCCAAGTTATTGGATGAGAGGTTTACATTGCTGCAAGGTTATAATTAGCTGAATATATATCTTCACCCCTGAGTTATTAGGGTATTAAGACCGGTTTACATTGTGCAGCGTCATAAAGTTACAAGCATTTTTTAAGTTATTGGACGAGAGGGTTGCATTGCTACAAGGTAATAATTAGCTGAATATCTATTTTCACCCCTGAGTTATTAGGGTAATAAGACCAGTTTATATCTGGCAATGTCATTAGGTTACAATTATAGTATATAAGTTATTGGACGAGAGGTTTGCTTTGCTACAAGTTTATAGTCAGCTGAACATATATTTTCACCTCTGTGTTATTAGGGTCATAGGACCAGTTTATATTTGCAAGTGTCATAAAGTTACAATTTATCTTTCAAATTATAGCTAGCAGTGCACAATCAAAGATATATTTTTTTTTTATATCAGCGTGACAAAGTTCCAGGACAGGACTGCCCTTACCTGTGGAGTAGGGAGAAGGCTGGTGGTCCCTCAGTGCCCCCAGGGTGCAGTTGGCAGTGGTGAGAGGTGGGCACCCAGGGTTGGCAGTGAAGCTGCTCCGGATTGGGTTGTACTGGAAGCTGTTGGGTTGGCTGCAGGAACTGAAGTCTGCATAGGCAGAGGCTTCCATGGCTGCCATGCAGGAATCATACGAATTCAGGTAGGAATAATCCATTTTGTACATAGAGGGTCCTGGAAGGAGAAGCTGCAGGGAAAGGTCTGTGGAGGTTGCTGGGCTCCTCTTCCTAAAGGTACATGTCCTGTAACTGGGCAATGCACAGAGCTGCCTCTAATAGACTGCCTGCTGGATGGGCACAATGACAAGGAGGTACTCTGCTTTACATGACAATACGGGACAAGTGTGGAGGGGGCGGTGCCCAATCTCCGACCCCGCCCACCACCAGGGGGTGCTGCTGTTAACTCCTTTCTGTCTCATTTTCCTCCCCGCCCAGCAAGGTTTGCACTTACCTGCCCTGTGCAATATTAATCAGTGCTTTTAACCCCTTCCTGACTGCAGAGACTCCTAACCTAATGTCCTTCAGAGGCCAGTTTTATTTTAACCCTCAACTTGCCCGACAGATAATATCTAATTGCAAAGGAGATAATATTTGTATTTTAACCTTTTCTTACCTGAACGGGGGGGGGGGGGGTTCCAGCCTGCCTGTTGTATTTAACCCCTTCCTGACTTCTAGAACCTCATGTTCCCCCCCCTCTGCAGACTTACTCCCTTTAACTCCCCTTCTGAAAAGGTAATTTAACCCCTTCATCTGCGGATAACAGTTCTATTCGGGATTACCCCCCCTTTCTTTGTTATAACAATTGCTTTTAACTCTTTTCATGCCAGCCCTCCACCCACAACTTTCCCTGCTGCTTCACTCAAGATGATAAAAGCAACTGAGATTAACCTTTTTCTTGCTGGAAGGGGCAGGCTACCCCCCTATCTGTCCTAAAGTTGAGAAGTAACCCTTTCCCCGCTGGAAGGTGTGTCCCTCCATTTCCCCTGCAGCTATTAGTATTTATATTTCACCCTTTCCTTACCGAAGACTTTCACCCAGCCTGACCTCCCAAATTCCCATTGCATTAACCCTTTCCCTGCCGTAGGCTTTCACCCAGCCTGACCTTCCAAACTCCCACCATATTAACACTTTCCTTGCTGAAGGCTTTCACCCAGCCTGACCTACCACACTCCCATCGCATTAACCCTTTCCTTGCCGCAGGCTTTCACCCAGCCCGACCTTTCAAACTCCCATCGCATTAACCCTTTCCTTGCCGCAGGCTTTCACCCAGCCCAACCTTCCAAACTCCCATTACATTAACCCTTTCCTTGCTGCAGACTTTAACCCAGCCTGACCACCCAAATTCCCATTACATTAACCCTTCCCTTGCCGCAGCCTTTCACCCAACCCGACCTCCCAAACTCCCATTGCATTAACCCTTTCCTTGCTGAAAGCTTTCACCCAGCCTGACCTCCTAAACTCCCATTGCATTAACCTTTTCCTTGCTGAAAGCTTTCACCCAGCCCGACCTCCCAAACTCCCATTGTATTAACCCTTTCCCTGCTGTAGGCTTTCACCCAGCCCGACCTCCCAAACTCCCATTACATTAACCCTTCCCTTGCTGCAGGCTTTCACCCAGCCCGACCTCCCAAACTCCCATTGCATTAACCCTTCCCTTGCCGCAGGCTTTCACCCAGCCCGACCTCCCATACTCCCATTGCATTAACCCTTCCCTTGCTGGGCTCCTTCCTGTAGATGAGAAGCAATTGCATTTTGTAAGTCACCGATTCCATTTCCTCACCATCCCCATCCCCCCCATATAACACCCAGCAATTCAATCAGTGTGGAATCCTCTTCATCTCCTTCTTGTGAATGGGTAGAATTCAGGAGGGAAAAATCCGGAAAAAATTTATTAAATGACGAATATGATGATGAGGCGTGAATGGGCAGACCCCGGCTAGCTCCACCATAAATTAATTTCCCACATTACGGAACTGACTCCTGGGGGGTCACTGGCTTCTTCTATGTGCAAAGCCCAAACAATCCTGTTTATCACCAAGGAATATTTCATCCCAAGGGCAGAAAGACTGGAGGAAAAAATGTGACACTTCATTCTTCAGGATGTGGATTAAAAATATCATTTAGATAACAGAAAAAAAAACATTAAAACCACAGAAAATGTACATAGATAAATATATGTGTTGTATAGAAAACTTCACCCTAACTACAGCTCTCCAAATACCCGTGTTTCTCTTCTATCTATAATACACCTTCCTTCTAGTTATATACTTGTCTATCTATCTATCTATCTATCTATCTATCTATCTATCTATCTATCTATCTATCTATCTATCTATCTATCATCTCTTAGTCTATTATGTTTGTATGAAGGAGGTAGAATATGGAGATTGAGTTGGGTACAATATGGAGATGGAGAAGGTAGAATTTGGAGATAGAGAAGGTAGAAGTTTAGATGGAGGAAGGTAGAATATGGAGATGGAGGAGGTAGAATTTGGAGATGGAGGAGGTAGAATTTGGAGATGGAGGAGGTAGAATTTTGAAATGAAGGAGGTAGAATATGGAAATGAAGGAGGTAGAATATGGTGATAGAGGAGGTAGTATTTGAACATGGAGGGGGGTAGAATATGGAGCTAGAGGAGGTAGAATTTGAAAATGGAGGAGGGTAGAATATGGAGAAGGTAGAATATGGAGATAGGGGAGGTACAATATGGAGATGGAGGAGGTAGAATTTGAACATGGAGGAGTGTAGAATATGGAGATGGAGGAGGTAGATTATGGAGATGAAGGAGGTAGAACTTGTAAATGAAGGAGGTAGAATATGGAGATGGAGGAGGTAGAATTTGGAGATGGAGGAGGTAGAATTTGGAAATGAAGGAGGTAGAATATGGAGATGGAGGAGGTAGAATTTGGAGATGGAGGAGGTAGAATTTGGAAATGAAGGAGGTAGAATATGAAGATGGAGGAGGTAGAATTTGGAGATAGAGGAGGTAGAATTTGGAAATGAAGGAGGTAGAATATGGAGATGGAGGTGGGTAGAATTTGGAGATGGAGGAAGTAGAATATGGAGGAGGAGGAGGTAGGACTTGGAAATGAATGAGGTAGATTATGGAGATGGAGGAGGTAGCAATGTAGATGGAGGAGGGTAGAATTTGGAGATGGAGGAAGAAGAATTTGGAGATGGAGGAGGTAGAAATGTAGAGGCAGGAGGTAGAATTTTGAAATGAAGGAGGTAGAATATGGAAATGAAGGAGGTAGAATATGGTGATAGAGGAGGTAGTATTTGAACATGGAGGGGGGTAGAATATGGAGCTAGAGGAGGTAGAATTTGAAAATGGAGGAGGGTAGAATATGGAGATAGGGGAGGTACAATATGGAGATGGAGGAGGTAGAATTTGAACATGGAGGAGTGTAGAATATGGAGATGGAGGAGGTAGATTATGGAGATGAAGGAGGTAGAACTTGTAAATGAAGGAGGTAGAATATGGAGATGGAGGAGGTAGAATTTGGAGATGGAGGAGGTAAATTTGGAAATGAAGAAGGTAGAATATGGAGATAGAGGAGGTAGAATTTGGAGATGGAGGAGGTAGAATTTGGAAATGAAGGAGGTAGAATATGGAGATGGAGGTGGGTAGAATTTGGAGATGGAGGAAGTAGAATATGGAGGAGGAGGAGGTAGGACTTGGAAATGAATGAGGTAGATTATGGAGATGGAGGAGGTAGCAATGTAGATGGAGGAGGGTAGAATTTGGAGATGGAGGAAGAAGAATATGGAGATGGTGGAGGTAGAATTTGGAGATTTTGGAGATGGAGGAGGTAGAAATGTAGATGAAGGAGGTAGAATTTAGAGATGAAGGAGGTAGAATATGTCGATGGAGGAGGTAGAATTTTGAAATGAATGGGGTAGAATTTTGAAATGAATGAGGTAGAATATGGAGCTAGAGGAGGTAGAATATGGAGATGGAGGAGGGTAGAATATGGAGATGGAGGAGGTAGATTATGGAGATGGAGGAGATAGAAATGTAGATGGAGGAGGGTAGAATTTGGAGATGGAGGAGGGTAGAATTTGGAGATGGAGGAGGTAGAATATGAAGATGGAGGAGGTAGAATTTTGAAATGAAGGAGGTAGAATATGGAGGTGGAGGAAGTAGAATTTGGAGATGGAGGAAGTACATTTGGAGATGGAGGAGGTACATTTGGAGATAGATGAGGGTAGAATATGGAGATGGAAAAGGTAGAATATGGGGATGGAGGAGGTAGAATATGGAAATGGAGGAGGTAGAATTTTGAAATGAAGGAATTAGAATATAGAGATGGAGGTAGAATATGGGGATGGAGGAGGGTAGAATATGGAGATAGAGGAGGTAGAATATGGAGCCGGAGGAGGGTAGAATATGGAGCCGGAGGAGGGTAGAATATGGAGATGGAGGAGGTAGAATATGGAGATGGAGGAGGTAGAATATGGAGATGGAGGAGGTAGAATATGGAGCTGGAGGAGGTAGAATATGGAGATGGAGAAGGTAGAATTTGGACATGGAAGATTTAGAATTTGGAGATGTCCACATTCTACCTCCTCCATCCCCATATTCTACCTTTTCCATCTCCATATTCTACCTCCTCCATCTCCAAATTCTACCCTCCTCCATCTCCATATTCTACCTCCTCCAGTTCCATATTCTACTCTCCTTCATCTACAAATTCTATCCCCTCCATCTCCATATTCTGCCTCCTCCATCTCCATATTCTGCCTCCTCCATCTCCATATTCTACTCTCCTTCATCTGCAAATTCTATCCCCTCCATCTCCATATTCTACCACCTTCATCTCCAAATTCTACCTCTTTATCTCCATATTCCACCGTTAGTGAATTTTAGTGGGACAGTGTCTGTGGAAATCTGGAAACAAGGGTGAGCAGGCTGACCGCACTCCAAACGATGAGGATTATAAACTAAATTTATTGAAATCTTCAGTATACAAAGTGTTCAAACATCACAGCTCCAAACCGAGGATGACAGTTAACGCGTTTCACGCAGAATGCGCTTAATCATAACTGAAGCTCACCTGTAGGAATGCAGCTTAAATCATCAAAATCCACCAGGCTAACATGTGATTACACTTTCTACCACTAGAGGACTCTGTTGAGTTAATTAAATTTCAGAATGACCTGGTCAGCAGCAGCGTAGACTCTTCAGTGTTGATTTGCTGTCTGTCTGTGAAGACTAATACTAAGTAACTCATCCTAATGCTATAACCCTATTACCCTAACAATGATACCAGGTAGCTCATCCTAACTCTGACCCTATTACTCTAACACTATGTGAAGACTCATACATGGGAGCTGCCATTGCAGATTTGAGGGCCTAGGATACAAGGATGGTCCTTCCTTCACCGAATCAGAACAAGTGTGTGTATACCCGGTGTCCTGAAATAAAGACATGACTTCACATTGTGACGATAGATACGCCTATGGATGTGATTGGTTGAAAGGCAATGTTCTTGTTTAAAATATGTCTATGGCCAGAATTAAAAACCATATCTTCATCTCTACATTGTATGACAATATTTTTAGTTTCCTATTATTCTGAACCATCTTTGTGAGATCCCTAAACGTTGACTTCCTTGAACTCTGTGACACATAGTCACTATGACCTGTAAGTAGGTACTGGTGTGTCACACATTTCACAGAGTCTGCCTTCAAAACCAGTGGTCCTCACCCTTCAGGCTGTGTCCTCCCTCCTTCCAGGCCTCCTGACAGCTGCAAGTCCCCAAACCTTCCAAACCATTCCTTCCAGCGATCATAGTGCCCCTAATCTCCTAAAACTGCCCCTGAGCCCCTGTGCCCCCAAGACCACTGTGAGCCCTTAGCCCCGACAGTGCCCTTCAACCACCCACAGTTTCCCCCAGCTTCCCACAGTGTCACCTAACTTCCCAAAGTGCTGACCAGCCCATAGCTCCCAACTGTCCCTGATTTCGAGGGTCTGTCCCTGATTTGCAACAAAGTCCCTCTTTCCTCCACATTTGTCCCTCATTTTGGTCTAATATATATATATATATATATATATATATATATATATATATATATATATATATATATATATAAATGGTGTTTACTGGTGCTAAACCTTTCATCCAAATTCTAAATTGTTGCGTTTGTACATTTCAAAAGCCAATATACTATATACAATGTACTTGTGGGTTTAATTAATACATTTTTTGTTTAATTCTCCTTTAAGGGGGCGTGGCAGGGTGCGTGTCCTATGTCTACATACTTTTGCTAATAGGTGTCCCTTGTTCCCATCTCAAAAAGTTGCGAGGTATGCCAGCGCATTGCAGTGCCACCCTAGCCTGCTGCAGAACCACCAGCCCCAGGTCTGTACACCTGCTGTGCCCACTGTTAAGGGTTCCCACCATCCCTGTGCTGAGTTCCTGGGTATGTACACCTGCTGTGCCCATTATGAGGGGTTCCCACCATCTCTGTACCGAGTTCCTGGCTCTTCACACCTGCTGTGTCTATTATGTGGAGTTCCCACCATCCCTGTTCCGGGTTCCCGGGTCTACAAACCTGCTGTGCACATTTTGAGGGGTTTCCACCATCCCTGTGCTGAGTTTCCAGGTCTGCACACCTGCTGTGCCCATTATGAGGGGTTCCCACCATCCCTGTGCTGAGTTCCTGGGTCTGTACACCTGCTGTTCCCATTATGAGGGGTTCCCACCATCCCTGTGCTGAGTTCCCGGGTCTATACACCTGCTGTTCCCATTATGAGGGGTTCCCACCATCCCTGTGCTGAGTTCCCGGGTCTGTACACCCGCTGTACCCATTATGAGGGGTTCCCACCATCCCTGTGCTGAGTTCCCAGGTCTGTACACCTACTGTGCCCATTATGAGGAGTTCCCACCATCCCTGTGCTGAATTCTCGGGTCTGTACACCTGCTGTGCCCATTATGAGGGGTTCCTACTATCTCACCATACTCCACCTTTATCACTTTCATGGATTTTTATTCATTCCCTCTTCGGTTTCTTGCAGAGTTCCTCCAGTATCTCCATCACATTGGAATCTCGGGGGTCTCATTGACCCAGACTGCTATGAATGGATGGAAGGCTAATTAGCCCCCTGCAGTGTTACTGTGAATGCAGAGACCCCCTCCGGAGGGCCATTCAGGGACATCACAGGGGATTTGGTGGTATTAACCTCCTCAAAAGAGGAACACTTTCACTAATCTGCATTTACAAGTCTAATCATGGCAGAAACCGCCCCGGTCACCGTCAGCCTTTCCCTGCCGAATCTTCACAACAAAGCGCCCTCCACTTGTGTCCGCTCACACGATGCCATGGAACTCAGCTTTAAATTGCCCACCATTGTGGCACTCCTATTAGGTCTCAAAGTATGGTTAGTTACTACTCTGATTTCAACGGACACTGTGGGCTTTTCACAATGTGCATTGAAAGCTGTAAGCCAGATAAGAGCCTGCCTCATTTCCTGGCAGGAGGACGTCCAGCATCATCTAGCCCTTTCTTTCCCAGGCTGACTGCCCCTTGTCCCGCCCCTTTCATTCTTTGGATTTCAGTCATAAAGTTTCTCCATCACATGTAGTACTTAGTATTAGTATTGGGTTCGAGTTAGGATTAGCTACTTGGTATTAGAGTAAGGGTTATAGGGATAGAGCTAGAATGATCTACTTAGTATTACACTAAAACTAAGTAGTTTATCCTAACGCTAACCCGATTACCCTAACACTAATACTACATAGTTAATCCTAGCTCTACTCCTATTACCTGAACACTAATTCTAAGGAGCTTATCCTAACTCTAACCCTAACACTAACACTAAGTAGCTCACCCTGACTTTACCTCTATTACCCTAACACCAGGGCTTTTTTTCTCAGAGAATAGGTGCAGGAACTCCCTCCTTCCGAGTCACCTTGTGTCCACCCCCTACCCACCTCCGAGCACCATTCTTTGGTTCCACCCCTACCCACCTCTGAGCACCATTCCTCGGTTCCACTCCCTACCCACCTCTGAGTACCATTCCTTGGTTCTACTCCCTATCCACCTCTGAGCACTGTTCCTTGGTTCTACTCCCTACCCACCTCTGAGTACCGTTCCTTGGTTCCACTCCCTACCCACCTTGAGCACCATTCCTTGGTTCCACCCCTACCCTCCTCCAAGCACCATTCTTTGGTTCCTTCCCTACTCACCTCCGAGCACCGTTCCTTGGTTCTACTCCCTACCCACCTCTGAGCACTGTTCCTTGGTTCCACTCCCTACCCACCCCGAGCACTATTCCTTGGTTCCACTCCTACCCTCCTCCGAGCACCATTCTTTGGTTCCACCCCTACTCACCTCCGAGCACCATTCTTTGGTTCCACCCCTACTCACCTCCGAGCACCGTTCCTTGGTTCCACTCCCTATCCACCTCGAGCACCATTCCTTGGTTCCACCCCTACCCACCTCCGAGCACCATTCTTTGGTTCCACCCCTACTCACCTCCGAGCACCATTCTTTGGTTCCACCCCTACTCACCTCCGAGCACCGTTCCTTGGTTCCACTCCCTATCCACCTCGAGCACCATTCCTTGGTTCCACTCCCTATCCACCTCGAGCACCATTCCTTGGTTCCACCCCTACTCACCTCCGAGCACCATTCTTTGGTTCCACCCCTACTCACCTCCGAGCACCGTTCCTTGGTTCCACCCCCTACCCACCTCTCAGTAATGGATACAGAATCAAGTATCAATTTGTGATGCTGAGTAATTTGTATGTAATTTGTTAATGATAGGAAGTAAAATAGATCCCCTGTAGCCAGCAACAATGGAGCACCCCCAGCAACAATAGACTCTGAACAGCTAGCAACAATAGACCTCTCCCTCAACAGTAGATGTCTCCCAGAAACAATTGTCTCCCAGTAGCATAAGAGTCGCCCAGCAACAATAGATCCCCCACCAGCGACAACTGACCTCCCCAGCAACAACAAAGTCTCCCCCTGTAAAAATAGATCCCCCCCAGCAACAATAGATCCCCCAGCAGCCAACATCAATAGACCCTCCAGTACACCCCAGAACCCCTTGCCATAACATACATTCAGAGCTGGAGGTGCCAGAACTGCGTTCCCCCCCGCGTTCCTGCTGAAGAAAAAGCCCTGTCTAACACTAATACTAAGTAGCTCATCCTAATGCTAACCCTATTACCCTAACATTGATACTAGGTAGCTCATCCTAACTCTGATCCTATTAATCTAACTCTAATACTACAGAGTTAATCCTAGCTCCACCCCTGTTACCCTAACACTAATACTAAGTAGCTCACCCTAGCTCTATTCCGATTACCCTAACACTAATACTAAGTAACAGGGTTAGAGTTAGGATGAGCTACTTAGTATTAGTGTTAGGATTAAAGGGTTACTGTTAGGATTAGTTACTTAGTATTAGTGTTAGGGTAATAGGGTTAGAATAAAAAATAGTTACCTAGTATAAGGTTAGGATTAGTGCAGGTAGTAGGGTATGGGGTATTAGAAATAGGAAGAATAAAAATAAGTATTTTAATACACCTTTACTTACAGTGGGGGGAAATAATGATTTGCTCCCCTGCAGATTGTGTAAGTTTGCCCACTTACAAAGAAATGAAGGGTCTATACTTTTTATCATAGGTGTATTTTATATGATGGAGACAGAATATCAACCAAAAATCCAGAAAAAACACATAAAACAAATGTTATAAATTGAGTTGCAGTTCAGTGAGTAAAATAAGTATTTGATCCCCAAGTAAAACATGACTTAGTACTTGGTGGAGAAACCCTTGTTGGCAATCACAGAGGTCAGACGTTTCTTGTAGTTGGTGACCAGGTTTTCACACATCTCAGGAGGGATTTTGGTCCACTCTTCTTTACAGATCTTCTCTAAATCCTTAAAGTGATTGTAAAGGGTTCGTTTTTAGAAAAAAAATAACAAACATATCATACTTACCTCCACTGTGCAGCTCGTTTTGCACAGAGCGGCCCCCGAACATCATCTTCTGGGGTCCCCCGGCGGCTCTCGCGGCTCCTCCCCGCATCATATAACCCCCTAGGAGAAGCGCTCTCCTGGGGGGGTTACCTTGCGGACGTGCTCCCGAGTCCAGCATTTGCGTCCATAGACACAGAATGCCGCCCCCCCCCCCCCCTGCCCGCCCCCTGGCGCCTGCGTCATTGGATTTGATTGACAGCAGCGGAAGCCAATGGCTGCTCTGCTATCAATCTATCCAATCAAGAGCCGAGAACCCTGGGCAGAGAGACAGCATGTCCCTGTTGGGTCAAGTTCTAGGGCTCAGGTAAGTAAAACAGGAGGGCTGGGGAGGGGGCGGTCACTGCCAGGTGTTTTTTCACCTTAATGCATAGGATGCACGAGGGATTACAGCCCCTTTAAAGTTTCTTGGCTGTCATTTGGCAATTCGAAGTTTCAGCTCCCTCCATAAATTTTCTATAGGATTAAGGTCTGGAGACTGGCTAGGCCACTCCATGACCTTTATGTGCTTCTTCTTGAAGAAACAACAATTAGGATTTGTACAAAAGTTGGAAAAAAATATATAAAAGGTGGAGCTAAGCATATACAAGTGAATATACAGTATATATCATGAACCAATCATGAACCAAAATCATGAACCAAAATCATGAACATATATCACTTCAAAAAAACACATACAGTATCTCACAAAAGTGAGTACACCCCTCAGATTTTTGTAAATCTTTTCTTCTATCTTTTCATGTGACAACACTGAAGAAATGACACTTGTCTACAATGTAAAGTAGTGAGTGTACAGCTTGTATAACAGTGTAAATTTGCTGTCCCCTCAAAATAACTCAACACACAGCCATTAATGTCTAAACCGCTGGCAACAAAAGTCAGTACACCCCTAAGTGAAAATGTCCAAATTGAGCCCAATTATCCATTTTCCCTCCCCGGTGTCATGTGACTCGTTAGTGTTACAAGGTCTCAGGTGTGAATGGGGAACAGGTGTGTTAAATTTGGTGTTATCGCTCTCACTCTCTCATACTGGTCACTGGAAGTTCAACATGGCACCTCATGGCAAAGAACTCTCTGAGGATCTGAAAAAAAAAAAGAATTGTTGCTCTACATAAAGATGGCCTAGGCTATAAGAAGATTGGCAAGACCCTGAAACTGAGCTGCAGCACGGCGGCCAAGACCATACAGCGGTATAACAGGACAGGTTCCACTCAGAACAGGCCTCGCCATGGTCCACCAAAGAAGTTGAGGTCACGTGCTCAGCGTCATATCCAGAGGTTGTCTTTTGGAAAATAGACGTATGAGTGTTGCCAGCATTGCTGCAGAGGTTGAAGGGGTGGGGGGACAGCTTGTCAGTGCTCAGACCATACGCCGCACACTGCATCAAATTGGTCTGCATGGCTGTCGTCCCAGAAGGAAGCCTCTTCTAAAGATGATGTACAAGAAAGTCCGCAAGTTTGCTGAAGACAAGCAGACTAAGGACATGGATTACTGGAACCATGTCCTGTGGTCTGATGAGACCAAGATAAACATATTTGGTTCAGATGGTGACAAGCGTGTGTGGCGGCAACCAGGTGAGGAGGACAAAGACAAGTGTGTCTTGTCTAATTTACACTAATTTACACTGTTATACAAGCTGTACACTCACTACTTTACATTGTAGGAAAGTGTCATTTCTTCAGTGTTGTCACATGAAAAGGTAGAAGAAAATATTTACAGAAATGTGAGGGGTGTACTTACTTTTGTGAGATACTGTATGTTGTTGAACATATAGCAAGCTAAAAAGTCCATTAGTGTTGGTGTTTCCAACACCAAAAAAATGCTTTTTAAATGAAGCTTCTAGTTCTTCCACCTGAGGTGCTCAATAGAAAGGTGGAAGGTCACCACCGGTGTTTGACCACTTTCTAAGGTAGGTCAAATTGCGCATTTGAAATAACAAATTGACCCCCCCCCCGCCAACACCACTGCGCTCCAATGGACCCTCCGGATGAAACGAGGGCATAAAAATTGACTCCACGGGAGACGAGAGAGGAAGTCTCATATTGTAGTATATTTAATAAAATGTAAAAGCAATGACAAAGTAGTAGGTTGCACCCACATGTAAAAGTGCCTGCCTGGTGTGCGGATCTGGCTGGTTCCTAACGCAGTAGCGTGCATTCCGCGTCCCGCATGTAGGGGTAAAGCCTGGTGTGGGGTGACAAATCAGGACCCGGAAGTGACGAATCCTGCGCTCCGACGTGCGTTTCGCTGTAAATGGCGTCTTCAGGAAGTGAATATATATATTTTTGTTACGTTTTACTACTCAGTACAATTTATTATTATATTTGTTTTAATTTATGGAATATAAATATTCCTTTCCTCCGGTGAAGAGCACCAAACAAAGAGTAGGAGAGATCAGATTACACACACAGCTGAAAGAGTCAAAGGAAAGGTATACTCACATTTATTAAAGATGAAACTACCGAAAACAAAAAACAAGACAATCATTAAATATATAAAGAAAATATGTAAACTGCCACTGTGCCAATGAATTATCATGTCCATCCTCTGGTTTCAATGCATTGTAAGTCACTGGTGCAGAACGACTGTGCAATTCTGGAGTCTGTGCAATGCCTGGTGCCAGTATGAGGCCAGAGAATCAGAAAGTAGTGTGAGGTCATAGACAGCCAGATATGAAGTATTAAAAAGCCAGATTATAAATTAGTCAGTTATACACAGGCTGCCAAAAAGCAGGCTGGCAGTGATAGGATCTTTATTTAGACAGCCTATCAGGACTTGCAATTGAGATTCCCTTGATGCACGCATATAAAATTGCTGATCCATTGGCAGCCCCTGCACTCGGTTTTCTTTAGGTGATTTTTTTTATTTTTAATTGGAAAAAAATTTCTTTGGTAGCAAAGAAAGTTAACGTGTTTATTGCAATATTGGCTGTACAAAGAAAAAGGAAAAAAAAATAAGAAGGGAAGAAGGGAGGGAGGGAAGAAGGAAGGGAGGGAGGAAGGAAGGGAAGATGGGAGGAAGGGAGGGAGGGGAGGAAGGGAAGGGAAGAAGGGAGAGAGAGAAGGGAAGAAAGGAGGAAGGGAGGGAAGGGTACAAGAGAGAGGGGTGAAGGGAGGAAAGGAGGGAGAGAGAATGGAAGAAGGCAGGAAGGGAGGGAGGGAAGAGAAGAAGGGAGGGAAGGAAGGAAAGGAAAGGGGAGGAAGGGAAGGGAAGGGAAGAAGGGAGGGAGAGAAGGGGAAAAGGGAGGAAAAGAAGGGAAGAAGGAAGGAAGGAAAAAAGGAAGGAAAAGAAAAGAGAAGGAAGGACAGGAAGGGAAGAAGGGAGGGCAGAAAGGAAAAGAGAATGAAGGAAGTGAGGGAGGGAAGGAAGGGAAGGAAAGAAAGAAAAAAAGGAAGGGAGAAAAGAAGGCAGGGAGGAAGGAAGGAATAAGGGAAGAAAGAGAAGGTAGGGAAGAAGGGAAGAAGGGCAGGAAGGAAAGAATTGAAGGATGGGAGGGAAGGAAGGGTGGAAGGGAAGGAAGGAAAAAGGGACGGAAGAGGGAAATAAGGGAAGAAAGGGAAAAAAGGGAGGATGGAAGGGAAGAAAGGAAGGGAGGAAAAAAAGGAAGGGAAGGATGAAAGGGAATGAAAAATGGAAGGAACGGGAAGGAAGGAAGGAAAGGAAAGGAAAGGAAGGAAAGAAAAGATACTTCATGTGTGTTTATTTCAACCTTGTATTTGGCTACAGAAAGAAAGCAAAAGAGAAGGAAGGGGAAGGTTAGGAAAGGAAAGAGTAAGAAAGGACGGGAAGGGAGGGAAGAAGGGAAGGCAGGAAGGAAAAGCGAAGAAAGGAAGCAATGAAAGAAGGGAGGGAAGAGAAAAGAAAGGAAAGAAGGAAAGAAAAAAAAAGAAAAGGAAAGAGGAAAGAAAAGAGAATGCAGGAAGGGAAGGGTAGAAAAGAAAAGAAGGGAAGAAAGGGAGGAAGGAAGGAAAAGGGAAGGAAAAGGGAAGGAAGGAAGGCAGGAAGAATGGAAGGGAAGGTAGGTGAAGGAAGAAAGGGAGGAAGGAAGGGAGGAAGGAAGGAAGGAAGGAAGGAAGGAAGGAAGACAAATGGAAGGGAAGGAAATAAAGGGAAGGGAAGGAAATAAAGGGAAGGGAAGGGAAGGAAGGAAAGGACAAATACTGTATAGTTGAAGAGAATGATAAATACTGTCATAGAAAGTTCATGTGTGTTTATATCAACCTTGCAAAGGAAAGGAAGAAAAGGAAAAGGGATGATGGAAGGTAAGACAAAAAGGAAAGAAGCAACAGAAGAAGGAAGGGCAGAGAAGGGAGGAAGGCAGGCAGGAAAGGAAGGAAGGAAGGAAGGAAGGAAGGAAGGAAGGAAGGAAGGAAGGAAGGAAGGAAGGAAGGAAGGAAGGAAGGAAGGAAGACCACCTTGGAGTCTGCAGACCAGAGCTCCATAAACATTGTTACCAATTTTCTCCCTATGATTTTTTTTTAGTGCTATATCAATACGGGAGATAACAGGTAGGAGACAGGAGGGGATCTGGTCATCAGAGCTTACACTCTAATAGGAAAGGTTGGTGTATATTGGGATGATGGCCGTGCCAAGGAATCATAGTACATAGTTCATTATCTCAGCATCACATTAGAGAACTTCCAGATGCTCAAAAGAGTCCTTGGCCCCCCCAGGGGCCCCTCCCTGTCCTCCAGCTCAGATGCTGGAAAGGGTCCTCATGGCAGATTGTAGTGTAATTAGTTTACAGAGGGAAAGAAATCCTAATTGAATTAGGTATCTCCATTCTTCACAGGTCCGGCAGGCTGACAGTTGGGGCTCTCTCGTTCTGCAGACATGGAACATCTTCTTGATCTAATTAACTTGTTTAGCAACCTGCTCAGCTCAGAGACTCCAGACCGACACCAGCAGCTGGAGGGAGAGAGACCCCCCCAAATGTCCATGACACGCTGAACCCTGAGAGCAGGTCACCAGCACCGCCATACCGGGGACAATGGAGGGGGATCATTCCACTACTACCCCCACCATCCTCCCTCCCTGTCTTCTCTCCTCTAATAACCATAAAGGATGAGCCACCCAGAATGGAAACGTCAATTATGGGTGACACCACAGGTGCTCCTCACCGCCCCACATTTCCCAACCTTGGTTAGTAATACTTATTTTATTCTATATTATTATAGCACCAACCTATACAGCAGTGCTGCACAGAGAACACCGAGCCAGTCTCTGTACCAGAGGAGCTTACACTCTAATGTCCCCCCCCCCCCCATAGTCACATACTATTATTATTATACATTTATATAGCTCTGACATATACCACAGTGCTGTACAGAGAACACTGAGCCAGTCTCTGTACCAGAGGAGCTTACACTCTAATGTCCCCCCCCCCATAGTCACATACTATTATTATTATACATTTATTTAGCTCTGACATAAAATTGATTTATCTGATGACAGGTCCTCTTTATGTACAATGCCGAGAATTATTGTGTTATGAGGATCGGGGGGACAGACCTCACCGGTCCTCCCAGCTCCAAAGTCACCCCTAAAATTTGGTAAAAGGGGGGGGGTCATAGGGTAATCATTGGTGCCCCCACACTTCTCATGTTCTAGGTGCCCCCACACTGACGGGTCATCTTTGCCGGCGTCTATGGGCCTCTCCTTCCGGTGAGTGGCAGGAGGTCGGCCGCCGTGAGCGAGGATTTCATTATCGCCCTCATTAGGAGATTATATCTTTACATCTGGACGTTAATCGTCCTCAGTGACAGAACATTTCTCTGTCATATTAGCTGCGGCCATTTCTATCCCCCAAATATTGCAAATCCAATACAAATGCGATTATCCGGAGGGAATCAGATGCTAATTGGATCGGGAAGAGTCCGTATCAAGGTGGATGACGGCTGCAGGGGGGGGGGGGGGACAGGAAGAGAGGCAGCTGTTCTGGAGCGATCGATATGGGATAGGATGCGCAACCGTCTCGTAGATTGCAAGCTCCCGTGGTCACTCCTGCCGCCGGGCAAAACCGTAAATTACACAAAAAAGAGGCGAAACAGTGAGAGCCGACACCCCAGTATAGAATGAATGTGACGGGGACACCAAGGGGGGGGGGGGCTGTGGGGGGCTTTCTGGATCTCTGAGGGGAAGAGATGTGTCCACCAGACTCAGAGACATGTGCAGGCCAGGGGTTCCCAACTCCGCCCACTCGGCCCTTCTTTATAGTGAGAGGGAAGTTGTCCTGCATGCATTGTCTGTAAAATCTCACCAAAACCAGAGATGTCCACTCATTGTATACACCTGTACAGACCCTTGTATGACATGGTTGTTGGGAGATCGAAAGGTGATTGTGTTGGGCTTACAGGGAAGGTTGGTGATGAATTTAATGAATTTAATGGGTGAATCAAATGGCTCACACCCACCATCAATGGGTGGAGCCTACAAATGGAAGGGTTAGTGTTGAGTTTACTGGAAGGGTCAGTGTTGGGCTTACGGGGAAGGGTCGGTGTTGAGGTTACGGGGAAGTTTAGTGTTGGGCTTACAAGGAGGGTCATGTTGGGCTTATGGGGAGGGTCACAGTTAGGGTTACAGGAAGGATAAGTGTTGGGGTTATATGGAGGGATAGTGTTGGGCTTATGGGGTGGGTTAGCGTTGGGGTTACAGGGAGGGTCAGTGTTGTGGCTACGGGGAGGGTTAGTGTTGAGGTTACGGGGAAGGTCAGTGTTGGGGCTACAGGGAGGGTCAGTGTTGGGGCTACAGGGAGGGTCAGTGTTGGGGCTACAGGGAAGGTCAGCGTTGGGGCTACAGGGAGGGTTAGTGTTGGGGTTATGGGGAAGTTTAGTGTTTGTTGTTACGGGGAGGGATAGTGTTGGCCTTACAGGGATGGTTAGCATTGGGGTTACAAGGAGGGTTAGTGTTGGGGTTACATGAAGGGTTAGTGTTGGGCTTACGGGGAAGGTTAGTGTTGGGCTTACGGGGAGGGTTAGTGTTGGGGTTACGGGGAAGGTCAGTGTTGGGGTTACGGGGAGGGTCAGTGTTGGGGTTACGGGGAGGGTCAGTGTTGGGGTTACGGGGAGGGTCAGTGTTGAGGTTACGGGGAAGGTCAGTGTTGGGGTTACGGGGAAGGTCAGTGTTGGGGTTACGGGGAAGGTCAGTGTTGGGGTTACGGGGAGGGTCAGTGTTGAGGTTACGGGGAGGGTCAGTGTTGAGGTTACGGGGAAGGTCAGTGTTGGGGTTACGGGGAAGGTCAGTGTTGGGGTTACGGGGAGGGTCAGTGTTGAGGTTACGGGGAGGGTCAGTGTTGAGGTTACGGGGAAGGTCAGTGTTGAGGTTACGGGGAAGGTCAGTGTTGGGGTTACGGGGAAGGTCAGTGTTGGGGTTACGGGGAAGGTCAGTGTTGAGGTTACGGGGAGGGTCAGTGTTGAGGTTACGGGGAAGGTCAGTGTTGAGGTTACGGGGAAGGTCAGTGTTGGGGTTACGGGGAAGGTCAGTGTTGGGGTTACGGGGAAGGTCAGTGTTGGGGTTACGAGAAGGGTCAGTGTTGGGGTTACAAGAAGGGTCAGTGTTGAGGTTACGGGGAAGGTCAGTGTTGGGGTTACGGGGAAGGTCAGTGTTGGGGTTACGGGGAAGGTCAGTGTTGGGGTTACGAGGAAGGTCAGTGTTGGGGTTATAGAGAAGGTCAGTGTTGGGGTTACGAGAAGGGTCAGTGTTGGGGTTACAAGAAGGGTCAGTGTTGAGGTTACGGGGAAGGTCAGTGTTGGGGTTACGGGGAAGGTCAGTGTTGGGGTTACGGGGAGGGTCAGTGTTGGGGTTACGAGAAGGGTCAGTGTTGAGGTCAGAGAGGTCAAATTGAAGTTAATTTTTAACGTCAGTTGTGAGAACATTTGAGGGGGATGAATTTTTTTTCCCTCAAACAGATTTCTAACAGCGAATCTTTTTTTTTTTTGTTCGGGAAATTTTATCCTTTCCAAGAGTGAATGTTAAAAGCACACAAAGTACTTTAGAAAGGACATTCGCCCGTTCATGAAAGGTACCCAGAACTGTCGTCTGAACGTTCGTTCTGAAAGCTTCTCATGTATGGCGCCAGCTCTACTGATGATGTCACAGGACAAAGTGAACGGGGAGTCCTCTAAGATTTTCCAAAATCGGTAAAAATTCCCGGGAGGACAAACGGCCGGGTGGAAACATCGATGGACACGATTGGCTGGTGAACCTTCGCTGTACACACCAAACTTCGCCCGGACGCAGCCGGCGCCGACTTTCGCTTTTTAGGCGGGCGCGCTCCTCCGGCAGAGCGAAATGAACGTTTATAAATCAGGATTTAGCCTGAAGACGCCTCCGGGAAAAAAAAAAAAAAAAAAACAAAACAGAAAAAAAAAAAACAGCCTTCTGTCTAAAGTGACAATTCAGAGGCGGCGGGACGGATCGGCGCAGTCACCCCTCCCCCCATACCCGGAGATAGATGCTCTGATGACACCGAATCCACAAAAGAATATTCCTCCAGATTTATTTGGTGGTCGGAGATCTCCTCCATTATTTACCAGCAAACACGCCTTTTCCTTCCCGCCTTCCAGACACATATATCGCCGATCCCGGGGATAAATCCACCGCGCCCTGTCAGCCCTCACATCGCCGCTTAGGAAGCGCCATCAATTTTATGGATGGCGCACGGGACCGCTTCTGTATCTGCAATACGCAAATGTGTCACCATGAGCGTACATCAAGCGAGCGCCGCTGCCACCGCCGATCGCCTTACTGAGACCGGAGACAGAGAGAGATTCAGATTTCATTCCTTTTCATGGACTGAATGTTTGACGCAGATCAGCCCCCTGCTGCAGCCTCTCACCTTGTGATTGTTACAATGTACAGTCTGATCACTGGGGGAGGGGAGACTGAGGGAATGACTCCTCCTCCTTCTACAAAGTTACAATGTACAGTCTGATCACTGGGGGAGGGGAGACTGAGGAAATGCTTCCTCCTCCTTCTACAAAGTTACAATGTACAGTCTGATCACTGGGGGAGGGGTGACTGAGGAAATGACTCCTCCTCCTTCTACAAAGTTACAATGTACAGTCTGATCACTGGGGGAGGGGAGACTGGGGAAATGCCTCCTCCTCCTTCTACAAAGTTACAATGTACAGTCTGATCACTGGGGGAGGGGAGACTGAGGAAATGACTCCTCCTCCTTCTACAAAGTTACAATGTACAGTCTGATCACTGGGGGAGGGGAGACCCTCTGACTGAGCGCTGTCCCCCCCCCCCCCCCGGGACAAGAAGTGTTTTGCTGGCAGGATCACCAGGTGAATAATAAAAAAAGCCAGAAAAAAAAGAAAATGAATGCAGCCAAATCTTTTTGTTCTTGGCTTCCTTGGTGTGATTTTCCACTGCTAATCACTCGGTAATGCCGAAGATTCTGCTTTCCAATAGAATGACATGAAACCCTCCGAACAATTCACCTTTTATCGGCCTGACAGCGAATTTCCAATCCTATGCGCAGTCACTTCCTGCCCCCCCCCCCTCCCCCAGCCTCCAATAAGATTCTAATAAATACAGGATATTCATCACCGGCGACATTAACACTTTACTTAAAGATCAGCCTCATCAATAGCGGCCAATTAGAGGAGGAGGGAGGCCGGAGGCTGCTCCAGCTAAATGAAAGATCATTATTTATGTCTTCGTCATTATGGGATCCGGCTGGAGGCAGACAGGGGGGGGGCCCGGGGAGATGGAGGAGCGCGACGTACGACGACACGCACCGCGGGGGGCCCATCCTGAGGAGTTAAATGGGAATGTTAAAAAAACAGCAGCATAGGAAACAAAATGCACCGAGCAATTTAATTTGGATAAGGGAGTACTTTGTGACCCCCATCACCATTGACGGCAGAAGGAGGAAGATGGGAGTGGAGCACAGGGAACATATATGTGCGTTGTGGTGCGCTGCATTATTAACAAAAAAAAAGGGGCCCTGTAAGTTTTTTCATCCATTGTGGTACATGGGCAGACCATTCATAATGGCACTCATTTCTTTACAATGGACCCTCAACCTATAATCAAGGGCCAAACCTGCCCCATCTTGCGAGATATTGGATACTCAGCCTTCCCCGGGATCTCTCTGGAAGGACAGTGACGTCACTCTGGCTTAGGCAGTGCAGAAGTCGGGGGAGGGGGGTGGTAAATATTTTATTCTTATTCATTATCCAGTGTTCTTTAAGGGCCCATTCACATTTGTGACAACGCACCCTAAAATACATCCGTTGTCACAACGCATAGCAAGGAGTCTCCTCTATATGTGACGCCCTGTGGAGCCACCCACTGTAAATGGCACCCCGACAACTTGTTCAGGAAAGCCTGACCCACAGAAGTGCCCCACAATGCGTATACCGCGTGTTGTGGTGATCCTGCAAAAAAAGGTTATGTACGTTTATACACCCAATGTGGTGCACCAACGCGTGAATGGGCCCCAACAATTCAGTGTAGCAAATTAAGATAGGGAGGGGGCCCTTAATGAAAAAGCAGACCTGTATATCTATCTATCTAATGTATTTATTATATATATATATATACACAGTATCTCACAAAAGTCAGTACACCCCTCACATTTCTGTAAATATTTTCTTCTATCTTTTCATGTGACAACACTGAAGAAATGACACTTTGCTACAATGTAAAGTAGTGAGTGTACAGCTTGTATAACAGTGTAAATTTGCTGTCCCCTCAAAATAACTCGTTGGTGTTACAAGGGCTCAGTTGTGAATGGGGAGCAGGTGTGTTAAATTTGGTGTTATCGCTCTCACTCTCTCATACTGGTCACTGGAAGTTCAACATGGCACCTCATGGCAAAGAACTCTCTGAGGATCTGAAAAAAAGAATTGTTTCTCTACATAAAGATGGCCTAGGCTATAAGAAGATTGCCAAGACCCTGAAACTGAGCTGCAGCACAGTGGCCAAGACCATACAGCGGTATAACAGGACAGGTTCCACTCAGAACAGGCCTCGCCATGCTCCACCAAAGAAGTTGAGGTCACGTGCTCAGCGTCATATCCAGAGGTTGTCTTTGGGAAATAGACGTATGAGTGCTGCCAGCATTGCTGCAGAGGGTCAGTGCTCAGACCATACGCCGCACACTGCATCAAATTGGTCTGCATGGCTGTCATCCCAGAAGGAAGCCTCTTCTAAAGATGATGTACAAGAAAGCCCACAAACAGTTTGCTGAAGACAAGCAGACTAAGGACATGGATTACTGGAACCATGTCCTGTGGTCTGATGAGACCAAGATAAACTTATTTGGTTCAGATGGTGACAAGCGTGTGTGGGGGCAACCAGGTGAGGAGAACAAAGACAAGTGTGTCTTGCCTACAGTCAAGCATGGTGGTGGGAGTGTCATGGTCTGGGGCTGTATGAGTGCTGCCGGCACTGGGGGGCTACAGATCATTGAGGGAACCATGAATGCCAACATGTACTGTGACATACTGAAGCAGAGCATGATCCCCTCCCTTCAGAGACTGGGCCGCAGGGCAGTATTCCAACATGATAATGACCCCAAACACACCTCCAAGATGACCACTGCCTTGCTAAAGAAGCTGAGGGTAAAGGTGTTGGACTGGCCAAGCATGTCTCCAGACCTAAACCCTATTGATCATCTGTGGGGCATCCTCAAACAGAAGGTGGAGGAGCACAAGGTCTCTAACATCCACCAGCTCCATGATGTCGTCATGGAGGAGTGGAAGAGGACTCCAGTGGCAACCTGTGAAGCTCTGGTGACCTCCATGCCCAAGAGGGTTAAGGCAGTGCTGGAAAACAATGGTGACCACACAAAATATTGACACTTTGGGCCCAATTTGGACATTTTCACTTAGGGGTGTACTGACTTTTGTTGCCAGCAGTTTAGACATTAATGGCTGTGTGTTGAGTTATTTTGAGGGGACAGCAAATTTACACTGTTATACAAGCTGTACACTCACTACTTTACATTGTAGACAAGTGTCATTTCTTCAGTGTTGTCACATGAAAGAAAATATTTACAAAAATGTGAGGGGTGTATTTACTTTTATGAGATACTGTATATACACTATATTGTCAAAAGTATTGTGACGCCTGCCTTTACACGCACATGAACTTTAATGGCCTCCCAGTTTTAGTCCGTAGGGTTCAATATTGAGTTGGCCCACCCTTTGCAGCTATAACAGCTTCAACTCTTCTGGGAAGGCCGTCCACAAGGTTTAGGAGTGTGTCTATGGGAACGTTTGATCGTTCTTTCAGAAGTGCATTTGTGAGGTCAGGCACTGGTGTTTGTTTTTTTACTTTTAATAAATTTGCAAAGATTTCAAACAGACTTCTTTCACGTTGTCATTATGGGGGATGGTTTGTAGAACTTTGAGGAAAAAAAATTAAGAATTTAATCCGTTTTGGAATAAGGCTGTAACATAACAAAATGTGGAAAAAGTGAAGAGCTGTGAATACTTTCCGGATGCACTGCATACATACACACAATTTTTTTTTTTGTTAAATACTAGCATTTACGTGCAAAATCAAATGTTCTCAGGGTATATTCTCTGCAGATTAAATGTTATCTACTGAAAGTGTCAATGGGGAAAGTACATCATTATGACCACTAGATGCCACCGAGGAGCATACTAATTTCCTATTACACTCGGTGCCATCTAGTGGCCATAATGCAGTATTTTCTTCATTCACACTTTTTTTTTCATGAATAACATTTGATCTGAAGAGAATATAACCTGAGAAAAATCAATTTTTGCCCCGTTCATAGAGAATGAATTAATATACAGTTTAGATGGATGAACAGCCTTTATAAATACACCCCTTAGTCTCCAAGAAACATACAGGTTTGTTATAGTGGTTTGCAGGAACAGGGTCGGAGAACTTGCAACCGCAGAACCTGAACAGCGGCCAATGGGTCTCGGTGCGCCGAATGTGTTTTGTAAATGTGGCCGCGGATGGTGGGCGAATCAATAATCTAAGGGCTTTCTAAACATCCCTCTGTGGAAGTTTATATTGACGGGGCGGGAGGAATCGTCTTCCTCCGATCGGCGTATAACAGACCGCGGGATTAATAGCGGCACACAATCAGATCTTGGCCTGAAGTGAACTTTTCTATGATATTAGCGGCCTGATATCCTGATAATTGGTCATTATCCGGGAAATGGCTCTTCCTGAACCAGATCCTGGACTAATCTCCACTGTTTTGTTTCTGAGTCATTTTTGTTAACGCCAAGCGGCCCCGAGATCTCCGCCTATAGGAGCCAACGCCACCCCGTATCTTTAAACTGCAAATGGCGGGCCCTCGGGTTTTTTTTTTTTTTTTCCCCCGTCGAAATTCCCATCTAACAATAATCCAACAAAATCGATTGCCCTAGCACCAATGTGGTTTTTGGAAAAGGGTCAGGGACTTCTTTTCCCCCCATTTTTCATGCTGCCCTACGTAACTGCACACAAAGGTGTGAACCAAGCCTGAAATTGGAAGAACAAAACGGAATCAAATGCGGCAAAATGAAAAAACAAAAACAAAACATGACTTGGCCGATCTTTATAAACTCTTTTCTTGAAGTCCATTGAGGGACACAGGAATTCAGATACTGTCTGGTTATACTGCCACCTGCCGGAGGATTGGACACTGGCAAATAGAAAAATGGTGGGCCAGTCCATGATTACCCCTCCTCTACCCAGCATGCCTCAATTTGCAGCTATCAGTAACAAGAGTAGTGCCATAAACACAGAGGGTTGGCACCTGTGTCCCTCAAATTTTTCTTTTTCTTGTCCATGGCAGGATGGAAATTTAGATACTAATCGGGTTATACTGCCACCTACAGGAGGATTGGACACTAGCACATTGAAAAATGGGGGGGGCAATCCATGATAACCTCTACCCAGCATGCCTCAATGTGTAACTATCAGTACCCAGTGCCAGGGGCGTTGCTAGGTCTGCAAAAGATCTGGGGCTGGAGCCCATAGGAGCGGTCACCAACCTTTTTGCATGCCCGGGGGGGGGGGGGGGGGGGGTTGATATGGTGTCAGGGTGATTGAAGTGCATTATTTCTATTGTTACATTCTAATATATAATGAGGTGGTTCAACTCACCATACTGCAGAATCAGTGGGAGCCCTGGGCGTGTCACTTGCCACATCTCCTGCCACCAGATGAAGCGTGTTACTTGCCACCGTCACCTGCCATTAGATGTGGATTGTCACTTGCCATGTCGCCTGCCACCAGATGTGGATTGCCACTTTCACCTGCCACCATTTGCAGATTGCCACTTGCCACATCACCTGCCATCATTTGCAGATTGCCACATCTCCTGCCACCATTTGCAGATTGTCACTTGCCACGTCTCCTACCACCATTTGCAGATTGTCACTTGCAACCTCTCCTGCCACCATTTGCAGATTGTCACTTGCCACATCTTTTGCCACCATTTGCAGATTGTCACTTGCCACGTAACCTGCCACCATTTGCAGATTGTTACTTGCCATGTCTCCTGGCTCAATTTGCAGATTGCCACATCTCCTGTCACCATTTGTAGGTTGTCACTTGCCACGTCTCCTGTCACCATTTGCAGATTGTCACTTGCCACATCTCTTGCCAACATTTGCAGATTGTCACTTGCCACGTCACCTGCCACCATTTGCAGATTGTCACTTGCCACATCTCTTGCCAACATTTGCAGATTGTCACTTGCCACGTCACCTGCCACCATTTGCAGATTGTCACTTGCCATGTCTCCTGGCTCAATTTGCAGATTGCCACATCTCCTGCCACCATTTGCAGATTGTCACTTGCCACGTCACTTGCCAACTGATGTGGATTGTAACTTGCCATGCCAGCCAGTGCCACCAAATGTGCATTGACGCTACATTGGTGGCAGGCTGGCAGCACTGGTCCATTTAGTGAGAGCAGGAGAGCGGTGATGCAGGGCGGGCAGTGAGAGATGATGTCATATCGCTGCTCCCCGCTGCACCTCTGACATTGAAGCAAGGAGGTCTGGCTGCAAAGTGGAGCTCCACGATGACAGGAAGCACGTGACCTCCACTCCACCATGCTGTGAGGGTGGAAGAGTGTTGATGTGTGACGGGTAGTGAGAGATGATGTCATCTCTCTGCTGCTCGCCGCACCTCGCTCCAAAAGAAGAGGCCCGGCTGTGAAGAGCGATGATGTGGAGTGGGCAGAGAGATGTCATCTCTGCTTGTCCGCCCGCTCGCTTCTCTCCTCTCCTCCAGCCTCTCTCATGCAGCCAGCCTGCCCGCCGCAGCAGCCGCAACCCGCTGGTTAGGCAGGGACCCTGCAACAAGAGACTTGGGGCTATGGGCCCCAGATTCGGGGCTATAGCCCCAATAGCCACCCCCTAGCAACGCCTCTGCCCAGTGCTGTGTCTTGGCCTAGGCCGACAAGGCCCAGGCCTAGGGCGGCACAATCCCCCCCACCCCTCCTTCCACGGCCGCCTCCCACACAAATATGGCCGGCTTGCCGTAGCACGGCACTTGCTAATATTATGGGCAGTGAAAGGTGTACTCGGCCGAGGGGGGGAGAGCGACCGGTGCCCCCATAAAACGGCCGGTGACTGGCCAAACTGGGTGCATGTAATATAACTAGCGGAGGCGAAGTATTAGGCTCCGCCTACCCTCCATCCTTACCTTGCATCTTCTCCCCAGCCTGGGGGGGAGGGAACTGTCTGCGATGAGGAGCAGGGGGAGAGAGAGACGAGGACAACGGGTATAAATCAATTACTATTACAGCACTTTTGTAAATCATCATGTGCGGGTGTGCAAAACGGCCAGACAATATAAAGTGCTTACAATGGATTAAATGAGTAGACAGATCATATTGCGATACATCGCTCCATGCATGCTGCAAACTCATTAACCAGTCCACACATTCAGTGAAAGTTCATGTACTTTGTTTAATAAGCTTGCATTGATTTCAGCATGCACAGAGCACTTTGCAGTACATAAACTTTCCCTAAATGTGGACTGTCTCCCCCGGGTTCACACTTGTGGGATGCGGGGAACCAGCGCGATTACAGCGCTGAGTTCCCGCATCGCAGCTATCCTGCAGGCAGTTCACATTACCTTCTGCGAAACTGATGCGGGTGTCATTACATTGTACATGACACCCCCAGGTCGGTTCGCAGGTCGCAGTGCGAACTGTGAACATGCACAGGAATCGGATCGCATAGGTGAGAACACCCATGCGATCAGATTTCAGTGCGGGGGGGGGTCCCTGCACTTTTTTTCC
Source organism: Aquarana catesbeiana (assembly GCF_042186555.1). Taxonomy (NCBI): domain Eukaryota; kingdom Metazoa; phylum Chordata; class Amphibia; order Anura; family Ranidae; genus Aquarana; species Aquarana catesbeiana. The sequence continues at coordinate 17,702,055 of NC_133325.1, read as the reverse complement.
TGCGAATCTAATGCGAGTTCAGCCATACAAATGTATGGCTGAACTTGCATCTCACAGACATCGCATGTAATCTGGAGCAAATCACATGCGATGTCTGTGATCGCAGTAGTGTGAACCTGGGCTTAATGGGTTTGCATTAATTTCAGCATGTGCAAAGTGCTCCATGCTGAAATCAATGCAAACCCATTAAACAGTCCACAATCAGTGAAAACTCATGTACTGCAAAGTGCTCTGTGCTATAATCAATACAAAATTCATATACGCTAATCTGTGATATTGTGAAACTGATAAGGTGGCACTGATATGCTGTACTGATGGCCACTGATAGGCTGTACTGGTGGCCCCTGATGAGGTGGCACTGATGGCCAGTGATAGGTTGCACTGATGATCCCTGACGAGGCCGCACTGGTGATCCCCGATGAGGCCGCACTGGTGGCCCCTGACTAGGCCACACTGGGTGGCCCCTGACGAGGCCGCACTGGGTGGCCCCTGTCGAGGCCACACTGGTGGTCCCTGACGATGCAGCACTGGTGGCCCCAGACGAAGCCGCACTGGTAGCCCCTGACGAAGCCGCACTGGTGGCCCCTGACGAAGCCGCACTGGTGGCCCCTGACGAGGCTGCACTGGTGATCCCTGAGGCCGCACTGGTGGTCCCAGATGAAGCCGCACTGATGGTCCCTGATGAGTGATTGATGTAAGTATTGAGTGAATGGTGTGTGCTAATGTACAGAGATGAAGAGGTGGAGCTCTAAGAGGAGAAGGTAGAGCCTAAATAAGAAGGGGTGTGGTTTAAAGATTATAGGGCGGGTCTTAAACAGGCAGGGGTGTGGCCTTGACAGGAAGGGGTGGGTCGTATTTAAATTAGGGGGTGCATGAGTTTAGTCAGGCCTAGGGCAGCACAAAACCTAAATACACCACTGTCAGTACCAGGAGTCAGGCCATAAACACAGAGGGTTGGAGACCTGTGTCCTTTAATGGTCCCTCAAGTATGTAAGGGGGACTTCTGATGGGCACCCCCGAATGTAAGGAATATTCTGCAGGGCAATCCTGGATGTATGGGGGAACCTTTGCAGGGCAATCCTGGATGTACGGGGGAACCTGTGCAGGGCAATCCTGGATGTACGGGGGAACCTGTGCAGGGCAATCCTGGATGTACGGGGGAACCTGTGCAGGGCAATCCTGGATGTACCAGGGGGGACTGCTGCTGGGCACTTCTGGATTTAAGGGGGGACCTCTGCTAGGCACTCCTAGATGTAAGAGGGGACTCTGCTGGATGGGATAGGATGTAATGAAGACTCTGGTTGGCACTCCTTTAAAATATCTTTTAGGTCTTGGGGATCCCTTGGTACAAACAATTACTGGTGGTCAGCTGTGAAAAATGCCCCTTACATTGATGGCTATTGGGAAGAATGCCCCAACTTACAGTGGTGGCTTGAATGCCACCCTCTCAGACAGCTAAAAAAAAAAAAAAAAAACCATTGGCATCATGCAGCTGGCTGTCAAGTGGTATTGGCTCCAGAACTATATCGATACCATCAGATGGGAGGCCCATCAGCCACAGATTTAGGAACCCCTAGCAACCTCTTAAGGAACCCTGGTTAAGAAACTCTAGACCAAGATGGGATAGCACCTGAGGGGGGGTGGCTCCACATGGAAGGGAAAACCAAGAAGAAGCTAATCAACCAGAACCCACAAAACAGGTGGGAACAAAAATTTTCCATAAGGAAAGAAACTTGACATGGACAACCAGACACATGGTTAGCAAGACTGGTTAGACCTTTCCCAGAAGAGCCAGAGAAAAGATGTCCATCCTCCTAGAACACAAGCCAAAAACTGAGGCATACTGGGTAGAGGAGGGGTTATCCAGGGCTGGCCCACAAATTTCTGTCAACCAATGTCCAATCCTCCCGTAGGTGGCAGTATAACCCGCTTGTATCTGAATTTCTGTGTCCCCAAATGGACAGGAAAGTGAAAGTGAAAATGAAGCTTGGTGTGAACCAGCCCTTAGTGACTCTGGAAGTACTGAAGCCATATTTAGCCAGGTAACTAGCATCTTCTGAAGGACTGCAGCCGGGGGAAACTTTCCTGGAAGGCTAAACGTGTTCACAGAATTCGGTTGCAATGTGTGTTGCCAGATTGAAGGCAGAAGTTGGTTTATCTGAACTGAGTTTGGTTAGGGCAGGAAGGTGAAAAAACTGCCATTATCACCAGGTGAAAATAAAGAGCAAAATCCCTGAATAATAAAAAAAAAAAAATGTAGCCACCACATCTCAGGGTTGGTAAGCTACAATATATTACAATTTTGGTTTTGGGTTTAGCTATATTTTAAATAAGCCCTCCGCTGGTCGGCCATTGTCTCCGGGATCCCAGGCTCAGCAACGTCTAATAATACCGAGTATCTGTGAGTGACGTGTCTCCTTCTGCCATTGTATTTCTCCAGGCTGACTTCCCTAATCGAATTATCGCCTGCTGCACGGGGCCAGGGGCTGACGCTAATTGAATTGCTCTCGTCACAAGCTGACGTCCCCCCCCCCTTCCACCTAGAACGTTGACCGTTATTGTTCATGCGGATGGCCAAGCTCTCCCCATTCATTTGATGTGTCACCAGCGGCCCTCTTGCTGCGTTATGTTTGCCGAGAGGCCATGCCGCCTCTTTCCTGCCACACAATTAAAAACAAATAAAGCAATCTGGGGCCTCTCCATTATTCCTTTATACATCCCGGCAGCAGGCCGCTCTCATTCCTGCGTGTGGAACCAGGGGCCGGGGCGCGTGTACGCGAGCTGCACCATTGCACGCAGGTAGAAATTGTTCAGCAGCCAGAATTTATCGCCTGTAAAAAAAGACCTCAGTGTTGTATGAAACATTGTAACAACAAGGCAGTTATTTATTTTATTTATTTATTTATTTATTTCAGGTACTTATATAGCGCCGTCAATTTACGCAGCGCTTTACATATACATTGTACATTCACATCAGTCCCTACCCTCAAGGAGCTTACAATCTAAGGTCCCTACCTCACATTCATACATACTAGGGACAATTTAGACAGGATCCAATTAACCTACCAGCATGTCTTTGGAGTGTGGGAGGAAACCGGAGTACCCGGAGGAAACCCACGCAGACACAGGGAGAACATGCAAACTCCAGGCAGGTAGTGTCGTGGTTGGGATTTGAACCAGCGACCCTTCTTACTGCTAGGCGAGAGTGCTACCACTACACCACTGTATTGTAACGTAGAAATTTAGAAGAGGAAATTCCGCAGTGTGACTCCCTCTATACATTGGTGGAATCTTGCTGCCGCGGGTTCATGGAGCTCTTACCATTATGTGCCAGTATGGAGAGACTGTAGTAAAAAAGAATGAAAAATAGTATCGCACAAATGCCCCCCCAAAGCTGGATCAGTCGGATCATCGTGTGGATAGACTGGTGCAAGACAGACAGGATCGGCTTGTCAGGCTCCAGTAGACTTCAACAAAATGGCGGCCATCTGCACACAGACACTGGGGTTGATTTACTAAAACTAGAGTGCAAAATCTGGTGCAACTCTGCTTAGAAACCAATCAACTTCCAGGTTTTATTGCCAAAACTTAATTGAACAAGCTGAAGTTAGAAGCTGATTGGCTACCATGCACAGCTGCCCCAGTTTCTGAGCGCACCTGTTTTAGTAAATTTCCCCCACTGACTCCCTGTTGCAAGAATGTGAATGAAATTGGTTAAAGATGGCTTCAAGGCCTATTCTCCACCTGTGGAGAACTCCTTAGACACATTTTGCTCTTTTCAGGGTTTAACAGAAGTAGAAGCCCAAAAAGGGCCCTTTTCGGGGTCTCAACGATTACGACCCAAAAAAGGCGAAACGCATCTGAGGAGTTCTCTACAGGTAGAGAACAGGAGCTGAAGCTAGCTTTAACCCATTTCATTCACACTCATGCAACAGGGAGTTGGTGTCTGCGTGCAGAAGGCTGCCATTTTGTTCAAGTATGAACAGAATGCTTGAACATTATGACAGACTCCTTTTTCGATGGAAGGACTGCACCCCCCCATCATCACCCTGCCCAGAGAATATGGCAGCAGCAGTGTCATTCTTCATGGTCCCCAGCGCTCTTGTCATAATATGCGAGAAGAAACAGAATGTTTGCATATCATGGAAAACATTCCTCCCACAGTGTCCCCATTTTTTTGAAGCAAAGTCTGCACTCCCCTATCACTGCTGCCATATTCTCCCAACTTTCTCAGGGATAAGTTGTTCTCTGTCTTCTCCATTGGCTGACCAAGGATATTATATCATCCCAGCACCCTCCTCTTCCTCCCTCCTTTGAAGCAAAGTCTGCACTCCTCGCTATCGCTTTGCCATCGCAAATCTCCCAACCTTCTCAGGAATTGGTAGTCCTCCGTCTACTCCATTAGCCAACCAAACAAGTTACATTGTCTCAGCACCCACCTCTTCCTCCCTTTCTTCGTTCTTTGAAGCACAGTTGGCACTCAACCCACCACTTCTGTCATATACTCCCAACCTTCTCAGGAATCGGTACTCCTCTGTCTTCTCCATTGGCCAACCAAAGAAGTTACATTGTCCCAGCACATGCCTCTTCCTCCCTTCCTTTGAAGCATAGTCTGTACTCCCCCCATCGCTGCTGCCATATTCTTCCAACCATCTCGGATATCGGTAGTCTTCTGTCTTCTCCATTGGCCAACAAAGGAAGTTACATTGTCTCAGCACCCGCCTCTGCCTCCCTTCCGTCCTCCTTTGAAGCACAGTCTGCACTCCCACATCACTGCTGCCATGTACTCCCAACCTTCTTGGGAATCGGTAGTCTTCTGTCTTCTCCATTGGCCAACCAAAGAAGTTACATTGTCCCAGCACCCGCCTCTTCCTCCCTTCCTTCAAAGCATAGTCTGCACTCCCCCATCACTGCTGCCATATTCTCCCAATCTTCTCTGGAATCAGTAGTCCTCTGTCTTCTCCACTGGCGAGTCAAAGAAGTTACATTGTCCCAGCACCTTCCTTCCTCCCTCCTTAGCACAGTCTGCACTACCCCATCACTGCTGCCATATTCTCTGAACCATCTTGGGAATCGGAAGTCCTCTGTCTTCTCCATTGGCCAACCAAAGAAGTTACATTGTCCCAGCACCTGCCTCTTCCTCCCTTCCTTCCAAGCACAGTCTGTAATCCCCCATCGTTGCTGCCATATTCTCCCTTCTTGGGAATCAGTAGTCCTCTGTCTTTTCCATTGGCCAACCAAGGAAGCTGCATTGTCCCAGCACCCGCCTCTTCCTCTCTTCCTTCCTCCTTTGAAGCAAAGTCTGCTCTCTCCTCGCTTTGCTGCTGCCATATTTTCCCAGCCTTCTTGTCATGCACCTGTATGCAGAGACCGAGATGAGAAGGGTGGCTTTTTGCACAGTTCCCGTCCGACAGTGCCCCTGGATGTTGAGACAGGGTCTGCAGGTGAGAAGGAAAGACTCAAGTGCCAAGGCCTTTATACTGTGGGCAGGAACTGGTGAGCACAAGTATGTGATGAGCAGAGGTAAAGCTGGCAATGCACCGTGAAGATGCCAAGACCAGTTGATGGTGGAGTCAGGTCCCACACCTGGTCAAGTGACAGCTGGATGGATGGACACCAGGACATAAGCAGAGGTCGGTAGCAATTGGGCAGAGAGGTACAGATTCACTAGGCAGAAGCTTGGTCAGAAGTCCAGGCTGGGGTTTGTAGCGGAGGCAGATAGCTAACATGAGCAGGCAAGGGTAACCAGAGAGCAAGGTATGAGAGGAAGTCGGGTCAGTAACACGATCAGGGAAGTGTATCAGGAACAAGGCTAAAGACCATACAGTAAAAAGCTAGTGTGGAGGTCAGGATTAAATAGTCCGCTTGGCGGCAGTGAACATGCACACCATCCACGCGTGTGCATGCTCAAATGTGTGGGCAATGATGAACGTCCAGTCCGTCTTCTATGCTATAGAAATTTGCACGACTATACCTAAGCGTAGCCAGACAGCATATCTTAGCCTGACGGCTGGCACCATTTTCCCAACACTTCTCTAGGATTGGGAGTCCTCCTTGGTTGACCAATGGAAAAAATGGAAGTTACATCGTCCCAGCATCCAGCTTTTCCTCCCAGGAGTAATACCAGAATTCTTTTATTGCGTAGTGTGCATGTGCAGCCATCAGTGTACAATGAATATCTTATTGATAACAGGGGGGTAAAAAGCTTTTACGACAGAAGAGTAATACAAAGACTCCTCCATACAAGGTACAGAGACACAGCGGATCAGTGTCTGTCCTCCCGTACAAGGTACAGAGACACCGTGGATCAGTGTCCATCCTCCCGTACAAGGTACAGAGACACAGCGGATCAGTGCCCATCCTCCCGTACAAGGTACAGAGATACCGCGGATCAGTACCCGTCCTCCCGTACAAGGTACAGAGACTCAGCGGATCAGTGCCCGTCCTCTCGTACAAGGTACAGAGACACAGCGGATCAGTGCCCGTCCTCCCGTACAAGGTACAGAGATACCGCGGATCAGTACCCGTCCTACCGTACAAGGTACAGAGACACAGCGGATCAGTGCCCATCCTCCCGTACAAGGTACAGAGACACAGCGGATCAGTGCCCGTCCTCCCGTACAAGGTACAGAGATACTGCGGATCAGTACCCGTCCTACCGTACAAGGTACAGAGACTCAGCGGATCAGTGCCCGTCCTCCCGTACAAGGTACAGAGACACAGCGGATCAGTGCCCGTCCTCCCGTACAAGGTACAGATACCGCGGATCAGTACCCGTCCTACCGTACAAGGTACAGAGACTCAGCGGATCAGTGCCCGTCCTCCCGTACAAGGTACAGAGACACAGCGGATCAGTGCCCGTCCTCCCGTACAAGGTACAGAGATACCGCCGATCAGTGCCCGTCCTCCCGTACAAGGTACAGAGACACAGCGGATCAGTACCCGTCCTACCGTACAAGGTACAGAGACACAGCGGATCAGTGCCCGTCCTCCCGTACAAGGTACAGAGACACAGCGGATCAGTACCCGTCCTACCGTACAAGGTACAGAGACACAGCGGATCAGTGCCCGTCCTCCCGTACAAGGTACAGAGACACAGCGGATCAGTACCCGTCCTACCGTACAAGGTACAGAGACACAGCGGATCAGTGCCCGTCCTCCCGTACAAGGTACAGAGACACAGCGGATCAGTGCCCGTCCTCCCGTACAAGGTACAGAGACACAGCGGATCAGTGCCCGTCCTCCCGTACAAGGTACAGAGACACAGCGGATCAGTGCCCGTCCTCCCGTACAAGGTACAGATACCGCGGATCAGTGCCCGTCCTACCGTACAAGGTACAGAGACTCAGCGGATCAGTGCCCGTCCTCCCGTACAAGGTACAGAGACACAGCGGATCAGTGCCCGTCCTACCGTACAAGGTACAGAGACACAGCGGATCAGTGCCCGTCCTACCGTACAAGGTACAGAGACTCAGCGGATCAGTGCCCGTCCTCCCGTACAAGGTACAGAGACACAGCGGATCAGTGCCCGTCCTCCCGTACAAGGTACAGATACCGCGGATCAGTACCCGTCCTACCGTACAAGGTACAGAGACTCAGCGGATCAGTGCCCGTCCTCCCGTACAAGGTACAGAGACACAGCGGATCAGTGCCCGTCCTCCCGTACAAGGTACAGAGACACGGCGGATCAGTGCCCGTCCTCCCCTACAAGGTACAGAGACACGGCGGATCAGTGCCCGTCCTCCCATACAAGGTACAGAGACATGGCGGATCAGTGCCGTCCTCCCGTACAAGGTACAGAGACACGGAGGATCAGTGCCCGTCCTCCCGTACAAGGTACAGAGACACGGCGGATCAGTGCCCGTCCTCCCGTACAAGGTACAGAGACACGGCGGATCAGTGCCCGTCCTCCCGTACAAGGTACAGAGACACGGCGGATCAGTGCCCGTCCTTCCGTACAAGGTACAGAGACACGGCGGATCAGTGCCCGTCCTCCCGTACAAGGTACAGAGACACGGAGGATCAGTGCCCGTCCTCCCATACAAGGTACAGAGACACGGCGGATCAGTGCCCGTCCTCCCGTACAAGGTACAGAGACACGGCGGATCAGTGCCCGTCCTCCCGTACAAGGTACAGAGACAGGGCGGATCAGTACCCGTCCTCCCGTACAAGGTACAGAGACAGGGCGGATCAGTACCCGTCCTCCCGTACAAGGTACAGAGACACAGCGGATCAGTGCCCGTCCTCCCGTACAAGGTACAGAGACACAGCGGATCAGTGCCCGTCCTCCCGTACAAGGTACAGAGACACAGCGGATCAGTGCCCGTCCTCCCGTACAAGGTACAGAGACACAGCGGATCAGTGCCCGTCCTCCCGTACAAGGTACAGAGACACAGCGGATCAGTGCCCGTCCTCCCGTACAAGGTACAGAGACACAGCGGATCAGTGCCCGTCCTCCCGTACAAGGTACAGAGACACAGCGGATCAGTGCCCGTCCTCCCGTACAAGGTACAGAGACACAGCGGATCAGTGCCCGTCCTCCCGTACAAGGTACAGAGACACAGCGGATCAGTGCCCGTCCTCCCGTACAAGGTACAGAGACACAGCGGATCAGTGCCCGTCCTCCCGTACAAGGTACAGAGACAAAGCGGATCAGTGCCCGTCCTCCCGTACAAGGTACAGAGACACAGCGGATCAGTGCCCGTCCTCCCGTACAAGGTACAGAGACACAGCGGATCAGTGCCCGTCCTCCCGTACAAGGTACAGAGACAACGCGGATCAGTGCCCGTCCTCCCGTACAAGGTACAGAGACACCGCGGATCAGTACCCGTCCTCTCGTACAAGGTACAGAGACACAGCGGATCAGTGCCCGTCCTCCCGTACAAGGTACAGAGATACCGCGGATCAGTACCCGTCCTACCGTACAAGGTACAGAGACACAGCGGATCAGTGCCCGTCCTCCCGTACAAGGTACAGAGACTCAGCGGATCAGTGCCCGTCCTCCCGTACAAGGTACAGAGACACAGCGGATCAGTGCCCGTCCTCCCGTACAAGGTACAGAGATACTGCGGATCAGTACCCGTCCTACCGTACAAGGTACAGAGACACAGCGGATCAGTGCCCATCCTCCCGTACAAGGTACAGGGACACCGCGGATCAGTACCCGCCCTCCCGTACAAGGTACAGAGACACAGCGGATCAGTGCCCGTCCTCCCGTACAAGGTACAGAGACACAGCGGATCAGTGCCCGTCCTCCCGTACAAGCTACAGAGATACTGCGGATCAGTACCCGTCCTACCGTACAAGGTACAGAGACACAGCGGATCAGTGCCCGTCCTCCCGTAAAAGGTACAGAGACTCAGCGGATCAGTGCCCGTCCTCCCGTACAAGGTACAGAGACACAGCGGATCAGTGCCCGTCCTCCCGTACAAGGTACAGAGATACTGCGGATCAGTACCCGTCCTACCGTACAAGGTACAGAGACACAGCGGATCAGTGCCCATCCTCCCGTACAAGGTACAGGGACACCGCGGATCAGTACCCGCCCTCCCGTACAAGGTACAGAGACACAGCGGATCAGTGCCCGTCCTCCCGTACAAGGTACAGAGACACAGCGGATCAGTGCCCGTCCTCCCGTACAAGGTACAGAGACACAGCGGATCAGTGCCCGTCCTCCCGTACAAGGTACAGAGACACAGCGGATCAGTGCCCGTCCTCCCGTACAAGGTACAGAGACACAGCGGATCAGTGCCCGTCCTCCCGTACAAGGTACAGAGACACGGCGGATCAGTACCCGTCCTCCCGTACAAGGTACAGAGACACGGCGGATCAGTGCCCATCCTCCCGTACAAGGTACAGGGACACCGCGGATCAGTACCCGCCCTCCCGTACAAGGTACAGGGGCACCGCGGATCAGTACCCGCCCTCCCGTACAAGGTACAGAGACACAGCGGATCAGTGCCCGTCCTCCCGTACAAGGTACAGAGACACAGCGGATCAGTGCCCGTCCTCCCGTACAAGGTACAGAGACACAGCGGATCAGTGCCCGTCCTCCTGTACAAGGTACAGAGACACAGCGGATCAGTGCCCGTCCTCCCGTACAAGGTACAGAGACACAGCGGATCAGTGCCCGTCCTCCCGTACAAGGTACAGAGACACAGCGGATCAGTGCCCGTTCTCCCATACAAGTGGATCAGTGTACAATGCAGAGTATATAGCATATTTCTTACCTACTTCTGTTTGGTAGATATTGGGAGAGGCCAAGCCTGTTTGCTTTGTAAGGCGCATTGTAGAAGCACAACTCAAAACATTTTCAATGGTCCAGTGCCATGAAAAAGTATTCATACCCCTTTTGTTTTAGTGAGCTAATATTTCTTCATTGTTTTTCACTTTGATTTATATTGTGTTGTTGTTTATCATAGAGGAATCACATACAGTGCTTATATAGTTTAATATCATGATATAAATGGGGGGGGGGGAGGGAGCGATGTACCGTCTCTAGCATTTTCCATACTTTTCAGGAACACTTTGGGTATTCAGCCAGCAGACTCTCATATACACGACTATCACAGTATATTATAAAGACAGTAGGGGAGATTTACTAAAGCTGGAGCACCCAGAATCTAGTGCATATGTGCATGGGAGCCAATCAGCTTCTAAGTTCAGCTTGTTCAATTAAGCATTGACAATAAAACCTGGAAGCTGATTGGTTTCTATGTAGGGTTGCACCAGATTTTGCACTCTCCAGCTTTAGTAAATAACCCCCAGTGTTTCATAGTAGATCTTGCACATATAGTAGCGCAGGGGATCCGGCGCTTTTATATTAAAGTATATACAGTGCCTTGAAAAAGTATTCATACCCCTTGAAATTTTCCACACTTTGTTATGTTACAACCAAAAATATAAATGTATTTTATTGGGATTTTATGTGATAGACCAACACAAAGTGGCACATAATTGTGAAGTGGAAGGAAAACGATAAATGGTTTTCCAAATAAATATGTGAAAAGTGTGGGGGGCATTTGTATTCAGCCCCCTGGAGTCAATACTTTGTAGAACCTCCTTTCTCTACAATTACAGCTGCAAGTCTTTTTGGGGATGTCTCTACCAGCTTTGCACATCTAGAGAGGGACATTTTTGCCCATTCTTCTTTGTAAAATATCTCAGGTTCTGTCAGATTGGATGGAGAGCGTCTGTGAACAGCAATTTTCAAGTCTTGCCACAGATTCTCGATTGGATTTAGGTCTGGACTGTGACTGGACCATTCTAACACATGAATATGCTTTGATGTAAACCATTCCATTGTAGCTCTGGCTGTATGTTTCGGGTCGTTGTCCTGCTGGAAGGTGAACCTCCGCCCCAGTCTCAAGTCTCTTAAAGACTCTAACAGGTTTTCTTCTAAGATTGCCCTGTATTTGTTTCCATCCATCTTCCCATCAACTCTGACCAGCTTCCCTGTCCCTGATGAAGAAAAGCATCTCCACCACATGATGCTGCCACCACCATGTTTCACGGTGGGGATGGTGTGTTCAGGGTGATGTGCAGTGTTAGTTTTCCACCACACATAGCGTTTTGCTTTTAGGCCAAAAAGTTGAATTTTGGTCTCATCTGACCAGAGCACCTTCTTCCACATGTTTGCTGTGTCCCCCACATGGCTTCTTACAAACTGCAAATGGGACTTCTTATGGCTTTCTTTCACCAATGTCTTTCTTCTTGTCACTCTTCCATAAAGGTCAGATTTGTGGAGAACACGACTAATGCCGCGTACACACGAGCGGACTTTACGTCAGACTTTGCCCGGCGGACTGGATTTCGTCGGACAATTCGATCGTGTGGGGGCTCCAGCGGACTTTGTTTTCTCAAAAGTTGGACGGACTTAGATTTGAAACATGTTTTAAATCAATCCGTCTAAATCGAGTCCGGTCGAAAAGTCAGCTCGTCTGTATGCTAGTTCGATGGACAAAAAGCCATGCTAGGGCAGCTATTGGCTACTGGCTATGAACTTCCTTGTTTTAGTCCAGTCGTACGTCATCACGTACGAATTCGACGGACTTTGGTTGATTGTGTGTAGGCAAGTCCGTTCATTCAGAAAGTCCGTTGAAAAGTCCGCCGGGCAAAGTCTGCCGTAAAGTCCGCTCGTGTGTACGCGGCATAATAGTTGTCCTGTGGACAGATTCTCCCACCTGAGCTGTGGATCTCTGCAGCTCCTCCAGAGTTACCATGGACCTCTTGGCTGCTTCTCTGATGAATGTTCTCCTTGCCCGGCCGGTCAGTTTAGGTGGACGGCCATGTCTTGGTAGGTTTGCAGTTGTGCCATACTCTTTCCATTTTCAGATGATGGATTGAACAGAGCTCCGTGAGATGTTCAAAGCTTTGGAGATTGTTTTTTAACCTAACCCTGCTTTATACTTCACAACTTTATCCCTGACCTGTCTGGTGTGTTCCTTGGCCTTCATGATGCTGTTTGTTCACTAAGGTTCTCTAACAAACCTCTGAGGGCTTCACAGAACAGCTGTATTTATACGGAGATTAAATTACACACAGGTGGACTCTATTTACTAATTAGGTGATTTCTGAAGGCAATTGGTTCCACTAGATTTTAGTTAGGGGTATCAGAGTAAAAGGGAGCTGAATACAAATGCCCCCCCCCCCACACCTTTTACAGATTTATTTGTAAAAAATGTTGTAAACCATTTATCATTTTCCTTCCACTTCACAATTATGTGCCACTTTGTGTTGGTCTATCACAGAAAATCCCAATAAAATACATTTACATTCTTGGTTGTAACGTTTTGTGGATAATTTCAAGGGCTATGAATACCTTTTCACGGCACTGTATATCGATCAGAACAAAAGGGGGGGTAAGAGAGAAGTTAATGGGGATTTATATACAGCTTTAATGATATGACAGGGGATGGCTGTAACACGACCGCGCGTTCTGTTTAGCATGTTTTCTGGTATAGAATTCCTGGCTGTATAATAACATATAAAGGTCGGTGTGAAATCGCCTTAAGCGACAAAATGTCTTGTGTGTGTCATTTCAGTGTTTCAGCCAAAAGCTGACGCAGCCTTCCTGCGAGATAAACCGATCGGAGATTTCGGCGAATGTCGGAGCCGCGCTCTGTGCCCTCGTCCCACCTCCCCAAATGGCTTTATAATTCAGCTGTGAATTATGGTCCCAGCAGACTGTCAGCCTCTGAGCCCAGGGCTCCCCGCAGCCATCCAGATTGTTGGAAGAGTGTTTAACTCATTTGCCTAAACTGGTGTCTGCGGGCCGCACTCCACCGCCATTTACATTGTAATGCAATTTGGGAGCCAGCGGGACACCTGAACACAGGAGGAGGAGGGGAGGAGGGGGACAACAATGATCTGGGAGGAGGAGGAGGAGGAGGAGAAGGAGGAGGAGGAGGAGGAGGGGGACAGAGCAAAGGATGAGCCGGCACATTCTGTCACATAAATGGATGAGGAATAGAAGAGCCAAAGTTCCAAAGAAAAGGATTTCCTACACAATCAACATTCCATCTAATGAAATACACCCATTAAATTGTCATTATTGTGCTCCGTTATATAGCTCTGACATATACCGCAGTGCTGTACAGAGAACACAGAGCCAGTCACATCAGTCTCTGTACAGAGGAGCTTACACTCTAATGTCCCCCCCACAGTCACACACTATTATTATTATACATCTATATAGCTCTGACATATACTGCAGTGCTGTACAGAGAAGACGGAGCCAGTCACATCAGTCTCTGTACAGAGGAGCTTACACTCTAATGTCCCCCCCACAGTCACACACTATTATTATTATACATCTATATAGCTCTGACATATACTGCAGTGCTGTACAGAGAAGACGGAGCCAGTCACATCAGTCTCTGTACAGAGGAGCTTACACTCTAATGTCCCCCCCACAGTCACACACTATTATTATTATACATTTACAGTATCTCACAAAAGTGAGTACACCCCTCACATTTTTGTAAATATTGTCTTCTATCTTTTCATGTGACAACACTGAAGAAATGACACTTGTCTACAATGTAAAGTAGTGAGTGTACAGCTTGTATAACAGTGTAAATTTGCTGTCCCCTCAAAAGAACTCAACACACAGCCATTAATGTTCTGTTCTGAGTGGAACCTGTCCTGTTATACCTCTGTATGGTCTTGGCCACCGTGCTGCAGCTCAGTTTCAGGGTCTTGGCAATCTTCTTATAGCCTAGGCCAGTGATGGTGAACCTTGGCTCCCCAGATGTTTTGGAACTACATTTCCCATGATGCTCTTGCACTCTACAGTGTAGTTGAGCATCATGGGAAATGTAGTTCCAAAACATCTGGAGTGCCAAGGTTCGCCATCACTGGCCTAGGCCATCTTTATGTAGAGCAACAATTCTCTTTTTCAGATCCTTCAGAGAGTTCTTTGCCATGAGGTGCCATGTTGAACTTCCAGTGACCAGTATGAGAGAGTGAGAGCGATAACACCAAATTTAACACACCTGCTCCCCATTCACACCTGAGACCTTGTAACACTAACGAGTCACATGACACCAGGGAGGGAAAAAGGCTAATTGGGCCCAATTTGGACATTTTCACTTAGGGGTGTACTCACTTTTGTTGCCAGCGGTTTAGACATTAATGGCTGTGTGTTGAGTTATTTTGAGGGGACAGTAAATTTACACTGTTATACAAGCTGTACACTCACTACTTTACATTGTAGACAAGTGTCATTTCTTCAGTGTTGTCACATGAAAAGATAGAAGAAAATATTTACAGAAATGTGAGGGGTGTACTTACGTTTGTGAGATACTTTATATAGCTCTGACATGTGCTGTACAGAGATCATTGAGCCAATCATGTCAGTCTCTGTACCAGAGGAGCTTACACTCTAATGTCCCCTCCCCCACGGTCGCACACTATGATAGTCTCATTCTCAGAATGCTGAACTGACAAGACCGTCTGGTTCCTGCAGAGTTCCTGTCCTAAGGTGACAACACTCACTCACTGTATAGGAGCAGCGTTGTCACCCTAGGACAGGACCACAGAACACCCCCCCCCCCCCTCCTTTTCACAGGGAGGTGGGTGTATTGTAGTTCACAGAAGAGAATTGGATAATGTTTTTTTGGCTTTTAGATACATTTTATAGTGTCAGCTTCTGAAGACCTCAGACAGAAGGTTCAGCAGGAGGGTCACACGACCCGCCCACCAGGAACTCTGCGGGAACTGGGCCGTCTTGTCAGTCCGGCATTTCCTGAATGCCGCGACCTTCTCTCGATTCGTATCAATTATTTCCCCCCCCCCGATAAATGAATCTCCAGTAATTTTTTGCAGATTTTATTAACGATATAACATCACAACCAGAAATATTTTGTTACATTGTTGCCGCTTGCATTCATTTTGAGCCGAACAGTCATCGATTGTCAGGGACGCGCGGTTGTTTTGGCGGGTCCTCTATGTGGGAGAGCCCCGGCCACCCATCGCAGGGACAATCTCTGAGAACAATAGCAGACAGCGGGATACAAGGCTGAGGAATGAGAAGGAATCCTGAACATGGTGTCACTGGACATCCCCGTCCTGCCTCTTCTATTTACTGCTCTCTTCACATGCAGACAAGGACATTGTGCGGTCCTGACATTCCTCACTGACACCCGCTGACCCCCAGAAAGACCATTATAAACAGGACACAGTGACATGATGACCCCCCCTGCCATCCGGTGTCAGGATTCCCACTAGACAAGGTCTGGGATACATACTTATCAGTTATCAGAAATATTAACCGCGTCGCCACTAGCAACCGGCGCCAAGAAAACGATCGCTTGAGCGCCAACTCACTAGATGGGTTATGGTGGTAAGGAGGGCCAAAAGGAACCAAAAATTCTCCATGGAACCAGAGAGGAGCACAGCAGAACCTTCCTAGGACACAAGAAATCTCCAGGTCTCCCTCCCATCAGATATTTCCAAAAATAACAAGTTTTTTAAGAATACGTTTTAAAAAATATAATTTTAGGTCTGAAGGTTACTTAAACCACCCAAACATACTGTAGATAGCCAACGTGTCAACCCTTAAAATTGTGTGTGCTCATGGCAACAAACTTCAGGAACCCTATATCTTGCATAGGGGACACTTTAAAAGCCCCCCTACAGGTCACCACCAGTTTAGAAATGACCATGAATAACGGGCCTAGAATTATTGCTCTCATTCTGACGTGTGCGGCGGCGGCGGCGGCAATATGCAACGTGTATCGCCATCAACGTTTTCATGAATAGGTGCCCCCTCCTGACACCTGCATTTATGTTCATGCATGTACAGTGCCTTGAAAAAGTATTCATACCCCTTGAAATTGTCATGTCAAAAACGGAAATGTCATTTATTGGGATTTTATGTGATAGACCAACACAAAGTGGCTCATAATTGTGAAGTGGAAGGAAAATGATAAATGGTTTTCAACATTTTTTTACAAATAAATATGTGAAACGTGTGTGGTGGGGGGAGCATTTGTATGGCGCCCCCCTTAGTTAATACTTTGTAGAACCTCCTTTCTCTGCAATTAGAGCTGCAAGTCTTTTTGGGGATGTCTCTACCAGCTTTGCACATCTAGAGAGGGACATTTTTGCCCATTCTTCTTTGTAAAATATCTCAAGCTCTGTCAGATTGGATGGAGAGCGTCTGTGAACAGCAATTTTCAAGTCTTGCCAAAAAATTCAATTTTGGTCTCATCTGACCAGAGCACCTTTTTCCACATGTTTGCTGTGTCCCCCACATGGCTTCTCACAAACTGCAAACAGGACTTCTTATGACTTTCTTTCACCAATGACTTTCTTCTTGTCACTCTTCCATAAAGGTCAGATTTGTGGAGAACACGACTAATAGTTGTCCTGTGGACAGATTCTCCCACCTGAGCTGTGGATCTCTGCAGCTCCTCCAGAGTTACCATGGACCTCTTGGCTCTTCTCTGATGAATGTTCTCCTTGCCCGGCTGGTCAGTTTAGGTGGACGGCCATGTCTTGGTAGGTTTGCAGTTGTGCCATACTCTTTCCATTTTCGGATGATGGACTGAACAGAGCTCCGTGAAATGTTCAAAGCTTGGGAGATTTTAAATTTAAATTAAATAATTTGAATTAATTTTAAATTTCTCCACAATATTATCCCTGACCTGTCTGGTGTGTTCCTTGGCCTTCATGATGCCGTTTGTTCACTAAGGTTCTCCAACAAACCTCTGAGGGCTTCACAGAACAGCTGTATTTATACTGAGATTAAATGGCACACAGGTGGACTCTACTTACTAATTAGGTGACTTCTGAAGGCAATTGGTTCCACTAGATTTGAGTTAGGGGTATCAGAGTAAAGGGGGCTGAATACAAATGCCCCCCACAATTTTGACATATTTATTTGTAAAAAAAAAAAAAAAAATTGAAAACCATTTATCATTTTCCTTCCACCTCACAATTATGTGCCACTTTGTGTTGGTCTATCACATAAAATCCCAATAAAATACATTTACATTTTTGGTTGTAACATGACAAAAATTTGGAAAATATCAAGGTCATGTCCACCTCCACCCCAAGACTTTCAAGGTAGGCCCGAGGACCCACACCCTACTCATCACACAGTGACAAACGTGTAACACATCAAACTCATGCATGACGACGACTCATCCAGGAGGTCATAAAAGAACCCAGAACAAAATCTAAAGATTTGCAGGCCTCACTTGCCTCAGGTAAGATCAGTGTTCATGATTCAACAATAAGAAAGAGACTGGGCAAAAATGGCAATCATGGGAGAGTTCCAAGCCCAAAGCCACTGCTGACCAAAAAGAACACAAAGGCTCATCTCACATTTACCAAAAAACATCTTGATTATCCCCAAGAATTTTAGGCAAATATTCTGTGGACTTATGAGACAAAAATTTAACTTTTTGGAAGGTGTGCGTCCCGTTACATCTGGCATAAAACTAATACAGCATTTCATAACAAGAACATCATACCAACAGTCAGACATGGTGGTGGTAGCGTGATGGTCTGGGGCTGCTTTGCAGTTTCTGGGCGACTTACCATAGTTGATGGAAACAAGCTCTACCAGAAAATCCTAAAGGAGAATGTCCGGCCATTAGTTCGTGACCTCAAACTCAAGTGCACTTGGGTTATGCAGCAGGACAATGATCCGAAACACAACAGCAAGTCCACCTCCAAATGGTTCAAACAAAGCAAAATTTAGGTTTTGGAGTGGCCTAGTCAAAGCCCCTGGACTTAAATCCAATTGAGATGCTGTATAATGACCTTACACAGGCCGTTCATCCACGAAAACTTCCAATGTGGCTGAATTAAAACAATTCTGCAAAGAAGAGTGGGCCAAAATTGCTCCACAGCAATGTGAAAGACTCATTGCCAGTTATCGCAAACGCTTGATTGCAGTTGTTGCCGCCAAGGGTGGCACAACCAGTTATTAGGTTTAGGGGGCAATTACTTTTTCACATAAAGCTAGGCAGGTTTGGACAGCTTTTTTGCCTTCATCAATGAAGCCATCATTTAAAAACTGAATTTTTTATTTACTCGGGTTATCTCTGTGTAAATACTCTAAACTTCCAAAATACCTAAATCTGGGGTCACATGACACTCCGGCAATCAGGCCTTCTTTTCACTTTCCATTAATGTAAAGCATCATAGATCCAGATTAAAGTGTCACTAAACCCAGGAGCCCGCAGTCACTATATCTGGTCTCCCATAGGTACACAGAACATGGAAATGCAATTATTTTACTAAATATAAACTGATAAATACCTTTTCTCATCAGCAGTATATAGCAGTCTTGCGACTTCTAGCAGTGTTCAGCCAAGCACTGGTTAAAGCTTGTAGGAGGAGTTTTCTGACTGTCCTATGAGACTGAAAGACGCCTGACCCTCTGTCTTGACAGTGCTGATTGGCCCTGTGCTGATCACACGCACTCTCCCAAGAGAAAAAAAAAAACTCTCTAGCAATACACACCAAACTGAGCATGTGCAGCCTGACTCCATGGACTCTGTGTTATCAGGAAATGATCAGGGCACAGTGAAAAAAAGGGAGGATCGGAGAATCAAACACAATGCAGAGGAATAACCCCTTAGGTTCCACAGTCAGTATAACAAGCATGCTTTACTGCATATACAGACTGATTTTACGATGGTGGGTTTAGTAACACTTTAAGTTCTCTAAAACTTTATTGATCACAACAAGAGGTCAGAAGAGCACACCAACGTGCTTCTGGATCCCAACGTTCCCCCTTCATCAAGGCTTATAAGCTCACAATATCTGATGAGAAGACTGGACATGCAACCATATTTATCCTTTACTTTTATTTAGCAATTTTTGTCCACTTTTCCATTTAGCCATTTCCGGTGTATAAATCAGCAAACCAACATACAGTACAATATCCATTCCGGATAACTAACTGTTGAACAAACGAAGATCATTTTACTCAAACTGGCCCAGCTGTGTTTGGTTGTCATCATCCAGCCCGTCTCCATCTCGAAGATGGTTACAAAAAGTCCCGCCGGGGACCTCACACTATCCAGCAGATCAGGAAAACAAGGCATTCTCCAAGGGCAGTGGCTCCATGATGTCCAGTTTGCGAGCGTCGCGTCCCTGTTCCACGACCTCCAGCCGCAGGCGTGGCTGCTTCCTCTCCACTCCATCCTCTTCCCTCTCTAGTTCTTTCAGTAAGTGCTTGTCTGAGTCCTCCACGGCTATCCTCACTGTGCAGCCCCGCGGGAGGAGGTCCTGTTCATAGGCAGCCGCCAACTGATTGACGACCCGCCTCTCCACCTGAAGGGACAGAGCAAAGTAACATTATATATAGCAGACGTCACTGAGCAGAGGAAGGGCAGGCTGGGAACTATGAAAAATGGTGGTATGGAAGGGTGGGGTGACAACAACCAATCAGATTTATTTGCTGAAACCTGATTTCTGATTGGTTACAATGGCTTACTGCACTATGCCCTGGTCAGAATGCTATGGCTGATCATTATATATCTGGGAAGGTTGTCATGTATCCAGGTCATGGTAGAACTAGTAATAGTTGGTGTCATGTAATCAGGTCATGCTAGATTTAGTAGTAGTTGGTCTCCTGTAGATCTTAGTAGTAGTTGGTCTAATGTATCCAGGTCATGGTAGATCTAGTAGTAATTGGTCTCCTGTATCCAGGTCATGGTACAGCTAGCAGTAGTTGGTCTCCTGTATCCAGGTCATGGTAGATCTAGTAGTGGTTGGTCTCATGTATCCAGGTCATGGTAGATCTAGTAGTGGTTGGTCTCATGTATCCAGGTCATGGTAGATCTAATAGTGGTTGGTCTCATGTATCCAGGTCATGGTAGATCTAGTAGTGGTTGGTCTCATGTATCCAGGTCATGGTAGATCTAGTAGTGGTTGGTCTAATATATCCAGGTCATGTTAGATCTAGTAATAGTTGGTCTCATGTATCCAGGTCATGTTAGATCTAGTAGTAGTTGGTCTCATGTATCCAGGTCATGGTAGATCTAGTATTGGTTGGTCTCATGTATCCAGGTCATGGTAGATCTAGTATTGGTTGGTCTCATGTATCCAGGTCATGGTAGATCTAGTAGTGGTTGGTCTCATGTATCCAGGTCATGTTAGATCTAGTAGTGGTTGGTCTCATGTATCCAGTTCATGTTAGATCTAGTAGTAGTTGGTCACATTCAGCTGGACTTGTTCTGTAATATTGAAGACGTTGTGAAGCTTCTCCAAGTCACTACTTATTCTCCAAGAACTGCTTTGCTTTTTGGGGTATCTTCCTTACACTAAATCGAAGAACTGGCTTACAGAAGCTAAGAAACATCTCCAACATTACAGGACAAGATCAGCCGACTGTGACCAACTACTACTAGATGCACTTTATATAGTTTATACAACACTATTAAGTAAAAGGTTGACTTTAGGTAATCCCACAGTGGTTGGTTCTTTAGAAATCCTAAAATGTTTGAAGTTCCTTGTTCATCCTCCATATTTATAGAATATGGAATGGAAGGACAGCCTTCCCTCATTATACTGGATCTAATACCTCATACTTGATGGAGCGGGCGCCATAATGGACGTTGTACCCATCGGCCAGGACATCTATCACCTCGATGTCCCACAGTAGAGTGATCTCATGTCGTTCTTTGGCCTGAGGAGGACAGGAGACAGGAGATCTGTTAGTAGAATCCAAATGAATGGCAGAGGATTAAAAGGTACATACATCATACCGATGGATTAAATCTGTCCAGAGAGCGGAAGCGATGGTGTGAAGAGGAAATGTAGAGGAAACAGAGAAAAAGTAACAAGAGAGGAAAAGAAGGAAAGAATAGAGCTGACCATACACTGGTAGAAGTTTATTGAAATTTCTTTGTTTTAGGAATGTTTTGTTCTACTTTATAATTCTTAGTGGGATCAAATCGATGGCCGTTTTCGTGATGAGAAAATCTGAAGGGGCAGGATGGAACATTTTTCTCGAATAAAAAGCTTCACATAGCGAATTTGGTTTTCATTTGTCAAAGTCCATCACTCCAAAATCGAATGTTAAAAGCTAATGTATTTTTTTAAAGTACGTTCAAACGACATCATCGAATATACTGTAAGAACATTCGTATGAACGTCCCTTGGAAAATCTGCTAGTGTACGGCAAGCTTAAGAGAGGGAGGGAGGGCAAGAAAGAAAGGGGAGGGAGGAGAGCAGAGGAGAAGACAGAAGTGAATAGTGCAGAGAAGAAGGGGGGGGGCAGAGAAAAGTAAAAGAGAAGTGTAGAAGACAGCAGAGCAGAGAATGGGACAGGAGAGGAGAGCAGAGGAGAAGATTGGACAGCAGATCAGAAAAGAGAGCAGAACAGAGGACAGGAGAGCAGATGAGAGCGGAGCAGAGAAGGGGACAGGGCAGTAGAGGAGAGAAGAGCAGTGGACAAGAGAGCAGAGCAGAGAATGTGACAGACAGAACAGGAGAGGAGAGGAAAGGAGTGGACAGGAGAGCAGAGAAGAGAGTAGAGCAGATGAGAGGAGA
The DNA here is from genome assembly GCF_042186555.1 of Aquarana catesbeiana. Classification (NCBI taxonomy): domain Eukaryota; kingdom Metazoa; phylum Chordata; class Amphibia; order Anura; family Ranidae; genus Aquarana; species Aquarana catesbeiana. The sequence goes on along the minus strand of NC_133325.1, from coordinate 17,680,038 downwards.
GCAAAAGGAGAGAACAGGGTAGAGCACAGGAGAGCAGAGAAGGAGGACAGAAGAGCAGAAGAGTGGACAGGAGAGAGGAGTGGAGAGCAAAGGAGAGAACAGGAGAGCAGAGCAGAGATGGGAACAGGAGAGCAAAGGAGAGAAGAGCAGAGTACGAAAGAAAGCGGAGCAGAGAAGGAGACAGGACAGCAGAGGAGAGCAGAGGAAAGAAGAGCAAAGGACAAGAGAGCAGAGCAGAGAAGGAGACAGGACAGCGGAGAAAAAGTCAGGAGAGAAAAGCAGAGCACAGGGGAGAGAACAGGAGAGAAGAACAGAGGAAAGGAAAGGCAGCAGAGAAGAGGACAGGAGAGACGAGCAGAAGCGAGGAGAGGACAGAAGACTAAAGAAAAGAACAAAGGGAAGGAATGGAGAGCAAAGAAGGTTACAAGAGAGGAGAGCAGATGAGATGACAGCAGAGGAGAACGCACGGGGAAAGCAGATGAGAAGGCTGGAGAGAAGAACAGATTAGAGGAGAGGACAGAAGAGAAGAACAATGAAAGGGACAAGAGATGAGAGCAGATTAGAGGAGAGGAGAGCAGATAAGAGGACAGGGGAGGAGGGCAGAGAAGAGGAGAGGAGAGCATAGAAGAGAAGAGGAGAGGAGACAAGAGTGGATAGCTGAGAAGATGAGAGTAGAGGTGAGGCAAGCAGAGAAGAGGAAAAGAGAGAGGAGAGCTGGGAAGAGGAAAGTAGAGGTCAGCAGAGGAGAGAAGAGAAGAGAAAAGGCGAGGAGAGAGGAAAGAAGAGGAGAGCTGGGAAGAGGTGAGAAGAGAAGAGGAGAGCTGAGAAGAGGAGACAAGAGAAAAGGAGGGGAGAGAAGAGAAGAAGAGAGAAGAGGTGAGGCAAACAGAGAAGGAGGAGAAGAGAGAGGAGAGCTGGGAAGGGGGGAGGAGAGGCCAGCATTAAATAGGAGAGCTGAGAAGAGGTGATAAGAGAAGAGGAGAGAAGAGAAAAGGAGAGAGGAAAGAAGAGAGCTGAGAAGAGGAGAAGAGAAAATGAGAGGAGAGAAGAGGAGAGAAGAGGAGAAGAGGGAGGAGAGCCGGGAAGAGGAGAGTAGAGGCCAGCAGAGAAAAGGAGAGGAGAGAAGAGAAAAGAAGAGGAGAGAATAGTAGAGGCGAGCAGAGAAGAGAGAAGAGAGCTGGGAAGAGGAGAGTAGAGGCAAGCAGAGAAGAGGAGAGCTGAGAAGAGAAAAGGAGAGGAGAGAGGAGAGAAGGGGAGAGTAGAGTAGAGGTGAGCAGAGAAGAGAAAAGAGAGAGGAGAGCTTGAAAGAGGAGAGCGGAGAAGAAAAAGGAGAAGAGAGAGGAGAGAAGAGGAGAGTAGAGGCAAGCAGAGAAGAGAGAGGAGAGGGAGTGTGGGAGGGAACAGATGGATCACCTTAATATAAAACATCCATTTTATAAATCTGGATCCTGAATAGACTTTGTAATTAGACATCCACATGAGTGATATGAAGGGTCTGCTTCCTGCGGAGGGCTGTGCTGCTCACTCTGATCCGGCTCTCTATAGGCCATTTATGCCATTTTACAGCCTGTGGATTCTAATTGCCTGACATGGCTTGTCGCTACTACTGGGAAAATGTACAAATCTGTACAGGAAGTACAATCACTACATAATATGGAACAGCAAAAATGCAAACTGTGTATCACAAATTATTTCCAGCATTGTGTAACTTTAACACCAATACCGCAACATGTGTACGGACTACAAATCCTCCACAATTTCCCGGAGACGGGTCGGAGCTGGGGATGATACAATGCACAATAATCCTGTCCTGCTTCTACTGACATAATTACCTTCTCACTCCGGGAAGGAACTGTGTGTCCTGTTCTATGTCAGGGGTGACCCCTAGGAATCAATGACAGGTCTGTTCTGAGCACCAAGACAAAACAACAGACTATTCTGTGATAATGAGCCGCTCTCAGGGGACGCCAGAGGGTCACCCCAAGACCAGGAACCCCGCCGAGAACCCTCACCCCAAGATCACCAGCAATTATCTCAGCTCCGCATTGTTTAACCTGCCCAGTGCTAACAATGAGAGGACCTGTCTGACCCGCACATCAGTCTGCAGAAGAGGAGCTTACACTCTAATGCCCCCCCCCAGTCACACACTATTATTATACATTTATATAGCTCTGACATATACCGCGGTGCTGTACAGAGAACACTGAGCCAGTCACATCAGTCTCTGTACCAGAGGAGCTTACACTCGAATCACCCCCCCCCCAGACACACACTATTATACATTATACATTTATACAGCTCTTTTTTGCATTGATATATTGATATATCTTTATTATATTTTATTATATACTATAAATAGGAATATTGGTACCAAGTTTATTGTTATTAATATTTTCATGAATACAAATATTAATTTAGCGTGATCCTCATTTTTATTACCATTATATTGATTACCAATACTATTATCGGTCGAATATCTCCACTTCTTTGATCACACTTTTACTGATAGCAGATCAATTTCTCCAACAGTTTGAATCCTTTGTTACAATGTTTTGTTTTTATCTATAATTGTTCTTTTATTAATGTCTTTTTATTTTTTTTTATTGTGTTACGTGTTAGCCCCGATGAAGAGAGAGGGGGGCGCAGAATTACAGCCCTCGAGCCACGTAGTTTTTGCAAACAATTGATAATTAGAATCAATATGGATTTGAATTTTACGATGTGGTGCTTCGACCCTATATACACTAAGGTGAGTATTGTACAAGTTTGCAAATGAGATGAGATGACGGCGTTCAAGGTTAGTTGTGTGAACTTTCCAACTGTCGCACGGCTGCAGTGTTTGCTGGGTAACATTAGCCTGTCTAGAACCGCTCTCTAAGGTAGGCCCCCGACATTTTCGGCAGTGCGGGGTGAGCAGCGGGGGGAGTACAGGGATAGCTTCGTTGATGATACAAGCCGGATACACTGGATCGCCGTGGGTCCGCAGGTTTACTCCTCTTTGGGGATCATTTAGAGGCAGTGCGGAGTTGTCGGCGTGTTAAGCGGCGGCCCGGGCGCGCTCACAAAGCCTCATTCTTATGCTCTTATTGTGATGAAAGGTTGCAGCGGGCGTCTGGGGTGCAGTTACGGCCGCGGGGTTGTCCGCTCGTAGCTGTCCTCTGACACTGGCCGCTTATTACACGCCCCGAGGGGAGCGCTTCGGCCCGCTGGTCGTCATGGAAACCAGAACGGCGGGGTCAGTTAGGCGGTGTGTGCTCTCCGGCATCTGACGCCGGGCTCTTTAAAAGGAATCTGTACTGTGGGAAGTGTGCGGGCTGCTACCGCCAACCCAGGAAATGCAGGTTGCTTGGCTGCAAATGTCAGTGAACCATCTGAACGTCCTAGGAAAAGAAGGACTTCAGAACATCTCCCCCTCTCCTGTCCCCCCCCAGTATAGTGTGCGGGGGTGTCTGCAGTCCACAAACAATGTAACTGATAAGAGTGCACAGGGAGTTATCAGCTCATAAGATTTCTGGCAGGATCAATGTTTTCTTTTTGCATGGTCTGGGCAGTCAACTGGGGTAGAACACTGGCCCTAACTCTGTTATTTCCCTGAGGGGGCCCCTTATCTGCCCTTCCCTGCCTCTGCTGACATGAGCGGGAATACTCAAGTACAGCGCTTCTATATTACGATCCCGACATTCAGTCCCATCACCTGGGGGCCATCGTACTGGGCATTCATGTCTGAGAAAAGGAGACCACAGATTATACAGGAGAGCCTGTATATGTCATGTAGATGACATGAGGACTAGGCACGTACCTGGAGTCACTAGATGACACGAGGACTAGGCACGTACCTGGAGTCACTAGATGACACGAGGACTAGGGACGTACCTGGAGTCACTAGATGACACGAGGACTAGGCACGTACCTGGAGTCACTAGATGACACGAGGACTAGGCACGTACCTGGAGTCACTAGATGACACGAGGACTAGGCACGTACCTGGAGTCACTAGATGACACGAGGACTAGGCACGTACCTGGAGTCACTAGATGACACGAGGACTAGGGACGTACCTGAAATCACTAGATGACACGAGGACTAGGCACGTACCTGGAGTCACTAGATGACACGAGGACTAGGCACGTACCTGGAGTCACTAGATGACACGAGGACTAGGCACGTACCTGGAGTCACTAGATGACACGAGGACTAGGCACGTACCTGGAGTCACTAGATGACACGAGGACTAGGGACGTACCTGAAATCACTAGATGACACGAGGACTAGGCACGTACATGGAGTCACTAGATGACATGAGGACTAGGCACGTACCTGGAGTCACTAGAAGACATGAGGACTAGACACGTACCTGGAGTCACTAGATGACACGAGGACTAGGGACGTACCTGGAGTCACTAGATGACATGAGGACTAGGCACGTACATGGAGTCACTAGATGACACGAAGACTAGGCACGTACATGGAGTCACTAGATGACACGAGGACTAGGCATGTACAAGTGGTTGTCTAGTCCTCAGTGGTTTGAGGAGGGAGACCCTTTTTCACAAACTCTGTCACTCCTGAATCAGAGAGGGGACAGGGTCTTTTTGCTGCTGCTGCAAAAAAAATATATACTAGTAACTGTATGAGGTAAATAGGCCTTTTCTCTCATATTTTTTCCACCTCTGCACACAGGCCAAGCTGCCCAGCAAAAGTGATCATGGCAACCCTATACACGAAATGTCCTAAAGCATGTGGACCGCCCATGAAATGATTGCGTGCTTCCAGTGAAGGGTCCTATTAATACTAGATCTTACAAAGACATTGTAGACCACTGTGTTCTTCCAACCTTGTGGTAACAGTTTGGCGAAGACCCTTTTCTGTTCCAGCATGACTTTGCCTCGGTGTACAAAGCCAGATCCTTAAAGACATGGTTTGACCAGTTTGGTGGGGAGGAACTCAGGTGTCCTGCACAGAGCCCCAACCTCAACCCTACTGACCACCTTTAGGATAAATTGGAACACCAATGGTGAGCCGGCTCTTCTTATCCAGTATCAGTACCTGACCTCACTAAAAGGGCACAAATCTCCACAGACACCCTCCAAAACCAAGTAGAAAGCCTTCCTAGAGGAGTGGACGCTAGTACAGCTGCAAAAGGGGCAACTCAATATTAATAATGACCAAGGAGGAAGGGGGGACAACTCCATATTAATAATGACCAAGGAGGAAGGGGGGACAACTCCATATTAATGGCCATGGGGAAGGGGGGACAACTCCATATTAATGGCCATGGGGAAGGGGGGACAACTCCATATTAATGGCCATGGGGGAAGGGGGGACAACTCCATATTAATGGCCATGGGGGAAGGGGGACAACTCCATATTAATGGCCATGGGGGAAGGGGGGACAACTCCATATTAATGGCCATGGGGGAAGGGGGGACAACTCCATATTAATGGCCATGGGGGAAGGGGGGACAACTCCATATTAATGGCCATGGGGGAAGGGGGGACAACTCCATATTAATGGCCATGGGGGAAGGGGGGACAACTCCATATTAATGGCCATGGGGGAAGGGGGGACAACTCCATATTACTGGCCATGGGGGAAGGGGGGACAACTCCATATTAGTGGCCATGGGGGAAGGGGGGACAACTCCATATTACTGGCCATGGGGGAAGGGGGGACAACTCCATATTACTGGCCATGGGGAAAGGGGGGGACAACTCCATATTAATGGCCATGGGGAAAGGGAGGGACATCTCCATACTAATGGCCATGGGGAAAGGGGGGGCAACTCTATATTAATGGCCATAGGGGAAGGGGGGGCAACTCCATATTAATGGCCATGGGGGGAAGGGGGGGGCAACTCCATATTAATGGCCATGGGGGGAAGGGGGGGCAACTCCATATTAATGGCCATGGGGGGAAGGGGGGGCAACTCCATATTAATGGCCATGGGGGGAAGGGGGGGGCAACTCCATATTAATGGCCATGGGGGGAAGGGGGGGCAACTCCATATTAATGGCCATGGGGGGAAGGGGGGGGGAACTCCATATTAATGGCCATGGGGGAAGGGGGGACAACTCCATATTAATGGCCATGGGGGAAGGGAGGGACAACTCCATATTAATGGCCATGGGGGAAGGGAGGGGCAACTCCATATTAATGGCCATGGGGGAAGGGGGGGCAACTTCATATTAAATTGCCACTGGGGGAAGGGGGGGCAACTTCATATTAAATTGCCACTGGGGGAAGGGGGGGGGCAACTCCATATTAATGGCCATGGGGGATGGGGGGGGCAACTCCATATTAATGGCCACGGGGGAAGGGGGGGGCAACTCCTTATTAATGGCCATGGGGGGAAGGGGGAGAAACTCCATATTAATGGCCATGGGGGGAAGGGGGGGCAACTCCATATTAATGGCCATGGGGGGAAGGGGGGGGCAACTCCATATTAATGGCCATGGGGGAAGGGGGGACAACTCCATATTAATGGCCATTGGAGAAGGGGGGGGGCAACTCCATATTAATTTCCATTGGGAAGGGGGGCAACTCCTTATTAATGGCCATGGGGAAAGGGGGGGACAACTCCATATTAATGGACATGGGGAAAGGGAGGGATAACTCCATATTAATGGCCATGGGGAAAGGGAGGCACAACTCCATATTAATGGCCATGGGGAGAGGGAGGGACAACTCCATATTAATGGCCATGGGGGAAGGGAGGGACAACTCCATATTAATGGCCATGGGGGAAGGGGGGGCAACTCCATATTAATGGCCATGGGGGAAGGGGGGGCAACTCCATATTAATGGCCATGGGGGAAGGGGGGGCAACTCCATATTAATGGCCATGGGGGAAGGGGGGGGCAACTCCATATTAATGGCCATGGGGGAAGGGGGGACAACTCCATATTAATGGCCATGGGGGGGAAGGGGGGGCAACTCCATATTAATGGCCATGGGGGGAAGGGGGGGCAACTCCATATTAATGGCCATGGGGGGAAGGGGGGGGCAACTCCATATTAATGGCCATGGGGAAGAGGCAACAACTCCATATTAATGGCCATGGGGGAAGGGGGGAAAACTGCATATTAATGGCCATGGGAGAAGGGGGGGGGGGCAACTCCATATTAATTTCCATTGGGAAGGGGGCCAACTCCATATTAATGGCCATGGGGAAGAGGGAACAACTCCATATTAATGGCTATGGGGGAAGGGGGGCAAGTCCATATTAATGGCCGTGTGGGAAGGGGGGCAAGTCCATATTAATGGCCATGGGGGAAGGGGGGCAAGTCCATATTAATGGTCATGGGGGAAGGGAGGCAAGTCCATATTAATGGCCATGTGGGAAGGGGGGCAACTTCATATTAATGGCCATGGGGGGGAAGGGGTGGCAACTCCACATTAATGGCCATGGGGGGGAAGGGGGGGCAACTCCATATTAATGGCCATGGGGAAGAGGGGACAACTCCATATTAATGGCCATGGGGAAGAGGGAACAACTCCATATTAATGGCTATGGGGGAAGGGGGGCAAGTCCATATTAATGGCCATGAGGGAAGGGGGGCAAAACCATATTAATGGCCATGGGGGAAGGGAGGCAAGTCCATATTAATGGTCATGGGGGAAGGGGGGCAACTCTATATTAATAGCCATAGTTTTGAATGAGGTGGCCAACAAGCGCATATAAACAATAGAGTACAAAACAAAAACAACCCGTTATGGTCAGTTTTGCTGCACAGGTTTGTCAGCATGTAAAGGTGTAATAAAAACTAAAAAAAGCTTAGGAAATAAAAAAGATTGAATACTATGTTTTGCAGGTATCAAAGTGGACCTTGTCCCATTCCTGTAAAAACTATTTCCCAAACGCCACTTATCTCTGATGCTCATTTATCCAGGCTAAGCATATACTCCTTGCCATTCTTCCATTGCACATCCTGTGCCACCACCTTTGCGATCTATGTCATTGAGAGCTGGCTGACTCCTCTTGGTTCCTGCAGCTGGCCACCTGAGGCAGTACCAGATTTCATGCATGCGCAGATGGAGATATGGTGCCCTGTCTTTTGCATGGTGTGATGCCACAGCGTTTAGAAGATCTCTGCCTCCACCCTCCTGAGGTTCACATCCACAAGGCTGTAGGTGCCGATCTCTTGTGAGATCTCCTAACATGAAATGTGAAAGACATGGCGCCAGATCACCATATGTGTATGTGCAAGAAGCATATTCCCCCTGTCACTCTTCCACTACACATCCTGTACCACCACCTTTGTTATCTTTGTCATTGAGAGACAGCTGTCCCTTCCTGGTTTCTGCAGCTGGCCACCTAATCAAGCAGCACTAGAGATCTGGAGACATGTTTTTCACATAATGTGGTACCACAGCTTTGGAAGATCTCTGGTCCAAGCCTCTTAGGGTACATTTCACACAAGGCTGAAGGTCCGTAGGTGCCCAACTCTTGTGAGATCTCCTGACACGCAATGTGAAAGACGTGGCGCCAGATCACCATATGTGCAAGACATGGCGCTATGATGGATCTTGCGAGAGTTCAGCACCTATGGCCCTGCAGCCTTCATGGATGCATCCTATGTACCCTAGGAGGCTAGGGTGGAGAAGATCTACATCAACTTCACCGAGGTGAGGGACAAGGAAGTAAAATCGTGAGGCAATTCAATTATGTAAGAGGGAGTGAATATTGCAATATTAGACCCCAGTGACTTCTACCATTCTGCTGACAATGTTGAGTTATGTTACCTTTTTGGCCCACACGTTCAGCTCTTTGGAGACCAGCTGGGAGAGCTCGGAGCGGCAGAACGGGAGGAAATAGACGATCTCGTTAATCCGGCCCAGGAACTCGTCTCTCCGGAAGTGAGCCTGCAGGACACAAGGAAAGGCTTTAGAGGGGAACCATAATGGCGACGGGTCAAGTTTAGTTTTTTTAAACTGATACATTTGATGTTTTGGATTCCCTTTATAGTATACACTCTTAATCCCCCAACTATCCATCACTTGGAGGACTGTCCCTCTTTCCTCCTCAGTTGTTCATCTTTTTGGTCTGATGCATAGACCTCTTAAAAAATATATATTATATGCCCCAAATTTTATAATCCTCTAAACCAGCGGTCTCCAAACTTTTTAAACAAAGGACCTGTTTATTGTTCTTTAGACTTTAGGGGGCCGGACTGTGGTCAGTGGTAGCTGAAAGTGCACCAGTGTCATTGGGAGCAAAACAGTGCCTCAGGCTTGGGAGTAAGAAAATAGAAAAAATACATAGCAGTAGTAAGCTGGAGGAGGAATAGTACCCCATCAATGATGTTCATTGAAGGAATAGCACCCTATTGATGGTATCTGTGGGAGGAATAGTGCCTGAACATTGGTGATAAATTGGAAGACTAGAGCCCCGGTGTTGGTATCAGTGGGAGGAATTGTACCCCATCATCAGTGTCAATGGGGAAAATTATGTCCCATTGTTGGTGTCAGTGGAAGTGGGAGGAAATATGTGCCACTGTCAGTGAAAGGAATGGTGCTTCATTGTTGGGGTCAGTAGGAGAAATGGTGCCTTCCATCATTGGGAGGGCCAGATAAAGGCAAGCAAGGGGCAGCATTTGGCCCACGGGCTACAGTTTTGAGACCACTGACCTAAATGATTGCAGTTATTATTTTGAGAAACCACTACAAAGAAAGTTTAGTTAAAAAAAAAAAAAAGGAGGGGGGGGTTTAAACCATATGTACAAGAACTTTTTGCAGTTGAATAAATATAGGTGGACAACCCTTAACCACAAAGGGCAAGTGGATTGAATCCTTGAAGCTCTCGCTTGACGCTTAAAAAGGAGAAGCTTGGGGTTACTAAAAAAAACAAAACAAAGACACATAGTCATCTCCATGCTGCAGCATCAGCATGATGCTGCAACTGTCCCCTGTCGGCTGTAAGACAGAGAACTGAGCGATCACATGACCTCTCTGATCACCCGGTCCCATAGAACTGAGCGATCACATGACCTCTGATCACTCGGTCCCATAGAACTGAGCGATCACATGACCTCTGATCACTCAGTCCCATAGAACTGAGCGATCACATGACCTCTGATCGCTCAGTCCCATCTAAGCTGAGAACGGTGATTGTCAGACACCGCTCTCCGCTCTGCCCCTCCAGTGCTCACCGGAGCACTGGGCGGCATCTGCATGGCAATCTGGCTACCTAATTGTTGCCCCTTTATTACAGATTGAGCATGTCACCCAGCCGCAGTCACTGTGCTACCATACTACCAGCTTTTATCAGCAGCTGAAAGTCCTTTACTATCAATTTGGATAAGTGTATCTGAGTAGCAGTAGCAGCAGTATGTCATTGTTGTTTACACACACAAGACGGTTCCCGGCGTGGGCCCGGCCTCATGGAGATGCGGTAATTCCATCAGGAACAGGCCAGGATTTTTTTTACCCTCGGGGCCATGACATCAGCAGCAGATACCAGAAAACTGAATTAACTGGCTGCAGGCTGAGCCGCTCTGGATACTGTCGTACCGCCGCACAGCGATCGTCTGCTACTCTCCATCAATGAGCATGACACTGAGAGCAGGAGAGCAAATATTCAATATAATAAACTTATTTATTTTACAATTTATCCAACACCCCAATGTCCCCCCCCCCCCCCCCCACACAGTCACACACTATTCTTATACATTTATATAGCTCTGACATATACCGCAGTGCTGTACAGAGAACACTGAGCCAGTCACATCAATCTCTGCACCAGAGGAGCTTACACTCTACTGTCTAAGTGTAGTCACACATATTCCACAGTGTGGTACACAGCAGTTTTATCCAATGCCCATACCGTCACAGTAGATATTTCTAAAGGAAAAGAACAAGATGCAGGCTTTGATATTCTATAAGTAGACCATTTAGTGAAGGTCCTTCCTTAAACCTAGAGACGTCAGAGGAGAAGGCGGGGTGCCGAGGACATTGTTCGCCCAGAACGGGTTAACAGTCACAGATGTGCCATGCAGTCTTGGCAGCGTGAGCCAAAGAAATACCCGCATGTAACTTAAACCTCTGAATCAATTTGCTGTCTATGAAATGCCCATTAATTGGGTGCCCTGTGCATTAGGAGCTCTCCAACATTAACTGGGAATTAATTCTGCGGACATCTACCACTTGGAAAATCAGATTTCGGTTATGAGTGGTGGCTGCATTGGGAGGCGTCCAATCCCACCGTGCGGAGAGAAGGTAGAAAGGCATCCATTCTGGGAGGAGATGCTTCATTTCTACACAGCCAACCTTTGCAATGTGCGGCCAATAACTCTGAGAAGTTCCTGCAGGTTTCAATAAGACTAACAACTCCCTCTTCATAGGACCCAGCAGTTCCCTAATCATAAGGCCAACGGTTCCATAAGAGGGCCAACAGCCTCTCCTTCTTTATGGGGGCCAGCAGCCCCTCCTTCGTGGGGGCCAGCAGCTCCTCCTTCGTGGGGGCCAGCAGCTCCTCCTTCGTGGGGGCCAGCAGCTCCTCCTTCGTGGGGGCCAGCAGCTCCTCCTTCGTGGGGGCCAGCAGCTCCTCCTTCGTGGGGGCCAGCAGCTCCTCCTTCGTGGGGGCCAGCAGCTCCTTCATCATGGGGGCCAGCAGCTCCTTCTTCATGGGAGACAGAAGCTCCTTTTTCATTGGGGCCAGCAGCTCCTTCTTTATTGGCACCAGCAGCTCCTTCATGGGCGCCAGCAGCTCCTTCTTCATAGAGCCAGCAGCTATCTCATCATAGAGACAGCAGCTCCTTCATCACAGGACCAGCAGTTCCCTCAAAGGGCAGCAGCTTCCTCGTCATAGATCCAACAGCAGATTCATCATAGCACTAGCAGCTCCCTCATCATAGGGCCAATGGCTCCATCATTTGGCCACCGAGTCCTTCTTCATAGGGCTAGTGGCTTCTTCATCATGGGACCAACGGATCCTTCTTCATGGGGCAAGTGGCCCCTTTTTCATGTTTACGGGGCCAATGCCAAATTCTTCATGGGGCCAATAGCTCCTTCCTTATTGGGGCCAGCAGCTCCTTCTTCAAAGGGACCTGCAGCAGCTCCTACATCATATGAACAGCAGCCCCTTCTTTAAAGAGCCAGCTCCTTCATAATGAGGTCAACAGCACCATCATCATAGTGTCAAAAGCTCCTTCATCTTTTTATTTTTAAAGGGTATGTATATCATTTTGCACATATTTATAAAGGTCATGATTAAAAACACCATATTTGATGGTTCGTAGGTATGAAACACTACATATTAATTTTACATTTACCTCAACTACTGCTGCTACTTAAAACTGAACTTCACTTTTTGGACCATCCTTCATGTTACACCCATACACCCCCCTAGACCAAAACCGCTCCCCCCCTTTGCATATGTGGAAGCTGTGGTCTCTCTGTCGATGTCTAACATGACCCCGATGTTCAACATGACCCCTGGGAAGTCAGAGTAAGGGCTCTCCAATTAGCAGGCAGAATTTGTGAGGTGCACCCAAGATCTGAGGGCCGTGACATAACCTCAAAGACCTCTACTCCACGTGTTTGGAGATAGAGGACAATTTAGAAGACTGTAGATGACATCTCGGCAAGTAAAAAGACCCAAATTCACCCATTTAAAAAAATTTGCAGAGCAGAGTGAGTTCATCACTGGGCTGATTCTCCTTTCACCAATCAGACAAAGGTTGGGGGCTGGTCCGGGATGACCTGGGCTCAGAGGAAGTGGGTTTATTGATGCTGACCATCAGACCAAGAATATCTAGCGGCAGATAAAAAAGCACTGCAGGGGAAATCTCTGGATCTCTGGAAGGGTACTACTAAAGCAAAAGCTGGTTTTGTTTTTTTTTATCCATTAATGGGCTATTCATTTGTACCTTTTTTTTTTTTACACAGAGCTGTAAAGCTTACTGATTGGTGAGACATTATGTCAGCTTAGGTCATCCCTCTGAACACGCAAAAGGCAGAGAGAGAGGACGAACCTTCAGTATGGGCCGGATAACCTGCTCCTTGAACTGCTTGGAGATGGTGATATTCTCTTTGATTTGAACGTCATCTGCAAATAAAAAAACAATAATAAAAAAAAAAGTCAGAAAATCAAAATGTAAGTCGATACAAATTAATACAACTGCCTCTCATTTGTAGACTCCAAACTCCAAATACAATCCTTAGGCCTCATTTACAGGGGCTTTGAGGCCCGTAGGCCGTGAATGGGCCCTTCTCTTTATGCAGCTCGATCCACCAGGTGCTGCATGCAGGCAGCCCATGTAAGTCTATGGGGGATGTAGAAGCTACATGGACACAGCCGCTCGTCCTAATTGGACAGAAGTGTGGGTACAGTGGCCCCAAAGGCACGCCCACAAATTAGAAAAGATTTGCAGCTTCTGCGTCCTCATACCCTTCCTAATTTGAGAGGCACGAGGGTGTGCGTTCAGGTCCGCTCACCCGCACGTTAGTCAAATTCGGACGAGCGGCTGTGCAGCCTCTGCATCCCCATAGGCATGGCTGGCCCTACTAACCGATCTCCTGGGTCACCTGATCACTGTGGTAGCCTCTGATTGGCTATCAACAGTGATCAGTCACTGTGAAGAACACCCCCCCCCCCCCCCCCCGTGTTTCTCTCTCTCTCTGTGGATGGAGGGGAGAGATGCATTGTAGCACTTTCTCTCCTTGCAGAAAGAAAAAAAAAAAAACATCAACTGCAAAAAATTAATAAATAAATAATAATAAAAAAATGTAATAAAAATAAATAAAAAAATTGCTAGTTCAAGGTTTGATCTAGGTCAGTGCCAGGGTTAGTGTTTGGATCAACATTCATGGTCAGTATATTTTGAGCAAAATTTAAAAAAAACAAAAAAAACAAACAAAAATGAAAAACAAAAAACATTTTTTACATTAGTATCAATGTCGAGGTGTGTTTTAGGTAGGATAAAAAAAAAAAAAAAAAAAAGCAAAATGCGCACTATTATTTCTGGGCCATACCACGTGTGCATACAACTAACGTACACATATGTGATATCGCTGCGATCGTGCAAAGCAGCAGAATTTATTTTGGGTTGCTCTTCGGTGGTAGGTTATGGTAGTAGCAAGAAAAATACATCTAAATAAAAAAAAAAAAAGATATCTATCTATAAATCTCTCTCTCATAAATATATATATGAGAGAGAGAGAGAGAGAGAGAGAGAGAGAGAGAGAGAGAGAGAGAGAGAGATTATATATATATATATAGATAGATAGGTAGATGATAGACAGATAGAGAATTATAATAATATAATATATATTATAAAGAAAATTAGCATTTGCCACCAAATGAAAGCCCAATTTGTCCTGAAAAAAATGCGGTAAAACCCACCTGGATGCACTAAGTAGTTATGATAATTACGTGTCAAAATTGTGCTTAGGCATCAACATTTGTTTTACCCTTAGGGGTGAAGGGGCTAACCTTAGATTGAGGAAAGGGTTCTTTACTGTTAGAGCAGTAAAAAAAATCTCTTTTAACAGGTGCTCTAGGGGTCCCCCTCCCCCCCTCGCTCCTCCCTTGGCCCCCGCACTCACCTAGGCTCTCTGCCAGCCTGTGTCTGTTCATTTCCTGGGCTTCCTGTCTGAGATGCAAAGCATGCTGGGCAATTTCGTCACTGGCGGCGTTGCAGGTCATGATGAAGATGGCGTCTTTGCATTCGATGGTCTTTCCTTTCCCATCTGTCAGCCGCCCCTGAGAAAGCAGAAACGTGTATCTTTTAAGAGGGCGGTCCCCCCCCCAAAAAAATTGATACGCCTTTAAAGCTGACCTCTGGGCAAAAAAAATAAATAAAACTTTCATCAAATTCCTTTGCAAACCCCAGATATTACCTTGTAAAAGTAGCAGTGACATCATCACTGGGCTGTGCATAGCCTGCGCAGAGAGCAGAGGTGTGGGAGGGGCCCAGCAGACTCCACCCACTACAGAAATCTTTTAGACTTGGCATGTCTCATTACAGAGAACCCGTCACCTAAAAATCATCACATAGGCCAATGTTTAATGGGAGAGAGACCTCTTGTCTCCCACATCAAGTATATGCGAAGCGGAGCAAAGAGCGTGGGGTTTTAACTAGACATGTGCACTGCCAAAAATTTGTTGTTTTTTTCTCTTATTTGTTTTCACAAATACGAAAATTCGAAAATGAAAAAAATCCAGAAATTCTAAAATAAAAAAATCCAGAAATTCTAAAATAAAAAAATCCAGAAACTCTAAAATGAAAAAAAAAAAAATCCAGAAATTTGGAAATGAAAAAAAATCCAGAAATTCGGAAATGAAAAAAAAATCCAGAAATTCTAAAATAAAAAAATCCAGAAATTCTAAAATAAAAAAATCCAGAAATTCTAAAATGAAAAAAAAAAAAAAACAGAAATTTGGAAATGAAAAAAATCCAAAAATTCTAAAATTTGGAAATTCTAAAATTCAAAATAATAACTAATAATAACTATTAAATTATAGGTATTGGAATTTCCTTTCAAATTAGGCTGTTCGTGAAGGTAACAAATACGAATTTATCGGAAGTTACGAATTATCCGAAATAACGAATGCCGCATCTAAACAAATGGAACGTAACAAAATAATAATAAATAATAATACGTTTTTATTATTGTTATTATCATTGTTATTTATTATTATTAATTCGTCACGTTCCATTCGTTTAGATACGGCATTCGTTATTTCGGATAAATTCATATTTGTTATGCTCACTAACAGCCAAATTTGAAAGGAAATTCCAATACCTGTAATTTAATAGTTAGTGATAGTTAACTTATTATTAGTTATTTCAGATTTTCATTTTCATTTTTGGGTTTCTGAATTTTTGGATTTTCGAACTTTTCGAATTTTGAATATTTGGAAAAATTTGGAAATTAGAAAATTTGGATATTTCCGAATTAACGAATTTGTCTAAATTCGTTAAAAAAACAAATTCGGAATGAAACCAATTGCCCATGTTTAGTTTTAGACGCATGAAGCCAAACAGGCAGCCAAATTTTCTGCGCTGTGGTACCAGCTCCTGACCGTGTGACCACTGCGCCAGCCAATCACAGTGGTCCCATGATCAGGCAGAACTTCCCACCCCCTGGGGGGGGGAGCAATAGCCAGTTAAAGGGGATGCCGAGGCTGGGGCGGGGGAGGAGTGAATACAATTTACTTAAAAGAACTATGTGAAGTGAGGGGTGATTGCAGAGATATTGAAACAATGGACTCTGGGTTTCCATAGGCTTTAAGCCTTGGTTCACATCTACGCATGCGTGGGTGCGCGTGTCTCATGTAGGGCAGCGCATGCATTTTAATGGCCTGAAGTTCTTAACTCTTCTGTAAAATCTCACGGCACCAACCCGCATGATGCTGCAGTGCGCGTTCACTGATGTGCGTACGTGGGCGCGCTCGCGTCGCGTGCAGGGCAGCGCATTCATTTTAATGGCTTAAAGCCTCTGACTCGTCTGTAAAATCTTGCGGCACCAAACCGCATAATGCGGCAGTGCGCGTTCACTGATGCAATGGTGGGTGCTATTAAGAACTAATGGCACCCCCAGGGGTCAACTACAGAGCAACGCGTTTCTGTGTGGAAAAGCGCGCGATCTCGCGCACGTTCCCTGACATGCATAGATGTGAGCCAAGCCTTAGACCCAAGAACAAAAAAAAGTGTGATACATTCTCGTCAACCAGTCCATGGTGACAACACTCACTTAGTGTTCTGTATCTGAGGAGGAGCGTTGTCACCCCAGTCTGCCTCTCCTGATTTGGACTACAAATGCCCCCCCCCTCCCCCCACTGCATTACACAGGGGGAAGTGATTTGTATTTACAGCCAATAACATTGTTTAGGATTTTCCCGCTTTAGGGCGGGATCAACATGTCATTTTCTGTAGCTGCTGAAAAGTCTCTGTAGCCCGATACTAGAAAACGAATGCAGCCGCCACATCATTTGTTCTCAGGTGTTTGCTACATTGTAATAAAATAGTTGATACAATGGTGACACATATATTGTATAGATTCTTAAGAAGACCAGAAGATGCGCTGTAAGGAGCCGCCAGTCTCTCGCGCCACAACCGCTCCGCCCGCCGTCTTCCTCGGAGAGAGAGAGAGGGTCGGGGGGCGCCTCGCACACCCACTCCCGGCGTTTTCTTCAGGAAATAATAAGCGAGGCTTTTTGCTGCTCCCCAGCCGCTCGGCGCACTGACAGATGAAATCTTTCCCGGGTGCTGAAGATTAACACGGCGTTTATTAGCCTGCCGAGCGCCGAGCCAGGAATTGATTTCACATTTGGCTTCTGTAGCGATGATCTATGCACAGAGGATTACTATATTAATCCCGAGGACGGGGGGCGGTTTATGGTCGGGGAGCGTCCTCGGAGGAGACGTACAGAAAACTCATTCCGCACACAGCAATGACAGACCGGGACCTGCGGGTGAGGGGCGGCTCCCATCCGACCACTAGAGGAGGGGGGGGGGGACGACAACGCTTGGGGGGGTCATCCTCTACTATCACCCTTCTATACCTTCCCTTTACCCCGCCTGACCTTCTGCATCGCCTCCATTCTGTCCTTTCCAGAACTCACTAATATTACACTTATCAAGTCCCCTACACAGATACCAACCTCCATCCTCCTCCTTATGCTTTGTCCCCATCTACCACTGCTTGCATTGGGGCTGAGGGCTCCTGAGAGGAATACTGAGGCCGGGGGGGGGGGGGGGGGGGGCTGTCATGTTTTCATCAAGCTGTGTACAGCCCCCTGCTGGTCCCTCCCACCAGCCATGATCTGCCTACATTGCATAGAGGAACACAGAGATCCGGTGATGGTGTCACTGGGTTTACAGTAAGGTATGTAATGAAAACCAAAAGGTTTTATGTAGCATTTTAATAAGAGGGCAAGGAGAAACCAGGGAAGGCAAGATACAAGCTGTTCAAACTTTAGCTTTAACCTAAAACTACCCGGCCCTTACACTTACCTCCCCAATAATCCTGCCCTTACCCTCAGCTCCCTCCTCATCCCTTCCTTCCTCTCACCTACCCCTCAGTCTTGCTCCAATGCTAAACTTCTACTCTTCATTCTTTCTTTACCCTCATCTCCCCCTAACCCTGACCATAGCCACCAGCCTCCTGATTATAGCCCCACCCTTCCTGTCCCCCCCTAAATCCTTCTCTTATCCCATTCCCCCCTACTTACCCCTCCTTATTCCTGCCT